>NW_022437019.1:7269197-7272998 GCF_009761245.1 Sapajus apella
GGGGTACATGTGAAGAACATGCAAGATTGTTGCATAGGTACACATGTGGCAGTGTGATTTGTTGCCTTCCTCCCCATCACCTACATCTGGCATCTCTCTCCTTGCTATCTCTCACCAACTCCCCACCCTCCACCGTCCCTCCCCTATTTCCCCCCAACTGACACCAGTGTGTAGTGCTCCCCTCCCTGTGTCCATGTGTTCTCATTGTTCAACACCCGCCTATGAGTGAGAACATGTGGTATTTGATTTTCTGTTCTTCTGTCAGTTTGCTGAGAATGATGGTTTCCAGGTTCATCCATGTCCCTACAAAGGACACAAACTCATCGTTTTTGATGGCTGCATAATATTCCATGGTGTATATATGCCACATTTTCCCTGTCCAGTCTATCATGGATGGACATTTGGGTTGGTTCCAAGTCTTTGCTATTGTAAACAGTGCTGCAATGAACATTCGTGTGCACGTGTCCTTATAGTAGAATGATTTATAATCCTTTGGATATATACCCAGTAATGGGATTGCTGGGTCAAATGGAATTTCTATTTCTGGGTCCTTGAGGAATCGCCACACTGTCTTCCACAATGGTTGAACTAAGTTACACTCCCACCAACAGTTTAAAAGTGTTCCTATTTCTCCACATCCTCTCCAGCATCTGTTGTCTCCAGATTTTTTAATGATCGCCATTCTAATTGGCGTGAGATGGTATCTCAATGTTGTTTTGATTTGCATTTCTCTGATGACCAGTGATGATGAGCATTTTTTCAATGTTTGTTGGCCTCATTTATATCTTCTTTTGTAAAGTGTCTGTTCATATCCTTTGCCCACTTTTGAATGGGCTTGTTTGTTTTTTTCTTGTAAATCTGTTTTAATTCTTTGTAAATTCTAGATATCAGCTCTTTGTCAGATGGGTAAACTGCAAAAATTATTTCCCATTCTGTTGTTTGCCGATTCACTCTAATGACAGTTTCTTTTGCTGTGCAGAAGCTGTGGAGTTTGATTAGGTCCCATGTGTCTATTTTGGCTTTTGTTGTCAATGCTTTTGGTGTTTTGGTCATGAAGTCCTTGCCTACACATATTTCCTGAATGGTTTTGCGTAGATTTTCTTCTAGGGTTTTTATGGTGTTAGGTCTTATGTTTAAGTCTTGAATCCATCTGGAGTTAATTTTAGTGTAAGGTGTCAGGAAGGGGTCCAGTTTCTGCTTTCTGCACATGGCTAGCCAGTTTTCCCAACACCATTTATTAAACAGGGAATCCTTTCCTCGTTGCTTGTTTTCGTCAGCTTTGTCAAAGATCAGATGGTTGTAGATATGTTGTGTTGCCTCCAAGACCTCTGTTCTGTTCCATTGGTCTATATGTCTGTTTTGGTACCAGTACCATGCTGTTTTGATTACTGTAGCCTTGTAGTATAGTTTGAAGTCCGGTAGTGTGATGCCTCCCACTTTGTTCTTTTTGCTTAGAATTGACTTGGCTATGCGGGCTCTCTTTTGGTTCCATATGAAGTTTAAGGTGGTTTTTTCCAGTTCTGTGAAGAAGGTCATTGGCAGCTTGATGGGGATAGCATTGAATCTGTAAATTACTTTGGGCAGTATGGCCATGTTCACGATATTGATTCTTCCTAACCATGAACATGGAATATTTCTCCATCTGTTTGTGTCCTCTCTTATTTCGTTGAGCAGTGGCTTTTAGTTCTCCTTGAAGAGGTCCTTTACGTTCCTTGTTAGTTGTATTCCTAGGTATTTTATTCTCTTTGTGGCAATTGTGAATGGAAGTTTGTTCTTGATTTGGCTCTCTTTAAGTCTGTTATTGTGTATAGGAATACATGTGATTTTTGCACATTGATTTTGTATCCTGAGATTTTGCTGAACTTGCTTATCAGTTTCAGGAGCTTTTGGGCTGAGACGATGGGGTGTTCTAGATATACAACCATGTCGTCTGCAAATAGAGACAATTTGACTTCCTCCTTTCCTATTTGATTCCCCTTTATTTCTTTCTTTTGCCTGATTGCTCTGGCTAGAACTTCTAGTACTATATTGAATAGGAGTGGTGAGAGAGGGCATCCTTGTCTAGTGCCAGATTTCAAGGGGAATGCTTCCAGTTTTTGCCCATTCAGTATGATATTGGCTGTTGGTTTGTCATAAATAGCTTTTATTATTTTGAGATACGTTCCGTCAATACCTAGCTTATTGAGGGTTTTTAGCATAAAGGGCTGTTGAATTTTGTCAAGGCCTTCTCTGCATCAATTGAGATAATCATGTGGTTTTTGTCTTTGGTTCTGTTTATGTGGTGAATTACATTTATAGATTTGCGTATGTTGAAACAGCCTTGCATCCCCAGGATGAAGCCTCCTTGATCATGGTGGATAAGCTTTTTGATGTGCTGTTGCAATCGGCTTGTCAGTATTTTATTGAAGATTTTTGCATCTGTGTTCATCATGGATATTGGCCTGATGTTTTCTTTTCTTGTTGAGTCTCTGCTGGGTTTTGGAATCAGGATGATGTTGGTCTCCTAAAATGATTTGGGAAGAATTCCCTCTTTTTGTATTGTTTGGAATAGTTTCAGAAGGAATGGTACCGGCTCCTCTTTGTATGTCTGGTAGAATTCGGCTGTGAACCCATCTGGACCTGGGCTTTTTTTGGGTGGTAAGCTCTTAATTGCTGCCTCAACTTCAGACCTTGTTATTGGTCTGTTCAGGGTTTTGGCTTCTTCCTGGTTTAGGCTTGGGAGGAGGCAAGTGTCCAGGAATTTATCCATTTCTTCCAGGTTTATTAGTTTATGTGCATAGAGTTGTTTGTAATAATCTCTGATGATGGTTTGAATTTCTGTGGAATCTGTGGTGATATCCCCTTTATCGTTTTTTATTGCATCAATTTGGTTATTCTCTCTTTTCTTTTTTATTAATCTGGCTAGTGGTCTGTCTATTTTGTTGATGTTTTCAAAAAACCAGCTCCTGGATTTATTGATTTTTTGAAGGGTTTTTTGTGTCTCTGTCTCCTTCAGTTCTGCTCTGATCTTAGCTATTTCTTGTCTTCTGCTAGAGTTTGAGGTTTTTTGATCTTGCTCCTCTAGCTCTTTCAATTTTGACAATAGGGTGTCAATTTTTGATCTCTCCTTGCTTCTCATGTGGGCACTTATTGCTATATATTTTCCTCTAGAGACTGCTATAAATGTGTCCCAGAGATTCTGGTATGTTGTGTCTTCATTCTTGTTGGTTTCGAAGAACATCTTTATTTCTGTCTTCATTTCATTGTTTATCCAGTCAACATTCAAGAGCAAGTTGTTCAGTTTCCATGAAGCTGTGCGGTTCTGGGTTAGTTTTTGAATTCTGAGTTCTAACTTGATTGCACTGTGGTCTGAGAGACTGTTTGTTATGATTTCCATTCTTTTGCTTTTGCTGAGGAGTGATTTACTCCCAATTATGTGGTCAATTTTAGAGTAGGTGTGATGTGGTACTGAGCAAAATGTGTATTCTGTGGATTTGGGGTGGAGATTTCTGTAAATGTCTATTAGGTTTGCTTGATCCAGGTCTGAGTTCAAGTCCTGGGTATCCTTGTTAATTTTCTGTCTGGTTGATCTGTCTAATATTGACAATGGGGTGTTAAAGTCTCCCACTATTATTGTGTGGGAGTCTAAGTCTCTTTGTAAATCATTAAGAGCTTGCCTTATGTATCTGGGTGCTCCTGTATTGGATGCGTATATATTTAGGATCGTTAGCTCTTCTTGTTGCATTCATCCTTTTACCATTATGTAATGTCCTTGTTTGTCTCTTTTGATCTTTGTTGCTTTAAAGTCTAATTTATCAGAGA
>NW_022437019.1:7273398-7364307 GCF_009761245.1 Sapajus apella
TCTGGACCTGGGCTTTTTTTGGGTGGTAAGCTCTTAATTGCTGCCTCAACTTCAGACCTTGTTATTGGTCTGTTCAGGGTTTTGGCTTCTTCCTGGTTTAGGCTTGGGAGGAGGCAAGTGTCCAGGAATTTATCCATTTCTTCCAGGTTTATTAGTTTATGTGCATAGAGTTGTTTGTAATAATCTCTGATGATGGTTTGAATTTCTGTGGAATCTGTGGTGATATCCCCTTTATCGTTTTTTATTGCATCAATTTGGTTATTCTCTCTTTTCTTTTTTATTAATCTGGCTAGTGGTCTGTCTATTTTGTTGATGTTTTCAAAAAACCAGCTCCTGGATTTATTGATTTTTTGAAGGGTTTTTTGTGTCTCTGTCTCCTTCAGTTCTGCTCTGATCTTAGCTATTTCTTGTCTTCTGCTAGAGTTTGAGGTTTTTTGATCTTGCTCCTCTAGCTCTTTCAATTTTGACAATAGGGTGTCAATTTTTGATCTCTCCTTGCTTCTCATGTGGGCACTTATTGCTATATATTTTCCTCTAGAGACTGCTATAAATGTGTCCCAGAGATTCTGGTATGTTGTGTCTTCATTCTTGTTGGTTTCGAAGAACATCTTTATTTCTGTCTTCATTTCATTGTTTATCCAGTCAACATTCAAGAGCAAGTTGTTCAGTTTCCATGAAGCTGTGCGGTTCTGGGTTAGTTTTTGAATTCTGAGTTCTAACTTGATTGCACTGTGGTCTGAGAGACTGTTTGTTATGATTTCCATTCTTTTGCTTTTGCTGAGGAGTGATTTACTCCCAATTATGTGGTCAATTTTAGAGTAGGTGTGATGTGGTACTGAGCAAAATGTGTATTCTGTGGATTTGGGGTGGAGATTTCTGTAAATGTCTATTAGGTTTGCTTGATCCAGGTCTGAGTTCAAGTCCTGGGTATCCTTGTTAATTTTCTGTCTGGTTGATCTGTCTAATATTGACAATGGGGTGTTAAAGTCTCCCACTATTATTGTGTGGGAGTCTAAGTCTCTTTGTAAATCATTAAGAGCTTGCCTTATGTATCTGGGTGCTCCTGTATTGGATGCGTATATATTTAGGATCGTTAGCTCTTCTTGTTGCATTCATCCTTTTACCATTATGTAATGTCCTTGTTTGTCTCTTTTGATCTTTGTTGCTTTAAAGTCTAATTTATCAGAGATGAGAATTGCAACTCCTGCTTTTTTTTTTTTTTTGCTGTTATTTGCTTGGCCAGTGTATCCCTTTATTTTGAGCCTTTGTGTATCCTTGCATGTGAGATGGGTTTTTGAATACAGCACACCAATGGGTTTTGGCATTTTATCCAATTTGCCAGTCTGTGTCTTTTGATTGGGGCATTTAGTCCATTTACATTTAGGGTTAATATTGTTATGTGTGAATTTGATACTGCCATTTTGGTGCTAACTGGGTGTTTTGCCCATTAGTTGATGCAGATTCTTCATTGTGTTGATTCTCTTTATCATTTGGCATGCTTTTGGAGGGGCTGGTACTGGTTGTTCCTTTATATGTGTAGAGCCTCTTTCAGGAGCTCTTGTAAAGCTGGCCTGGTGGTGACGAAATCTCTGAGTACTTGCATGTTCCTGAAGGATTTTATTTTTCCTTCACTTATGAAGCTTAGTTTGGCTGGATAGGAGATTTTGGGTTGGAAGTTCTTTTCTTTAAGGATGTTGAATATTGGCCTCCCCTCTCTTCTGGCTTGTAGGGTTTCTGCTGAGAGATCTGCTGTGAGTCTGATGGGCTTCCCTTTGTGGGTAACCCGACCTTTCTCTCTGGCTGCCCTTAGTATTTTCTCCTTCATTGCAACCCTGGTGAATCTGACGATTATATGCCTTGGGGTTGCTCTTCTTGACGAATATCTTTGTGGTGTTCTCTGTATTTCCTGGACTTGAATATTTGCCTGCCTTGCTATGTTGGGGAAGTTTTCCTGGATAATATCCTGAAGAGTATTTTCCTGCTTGGATTCATTCTCTTCGTCGCATTCAGGTACACCTATCAAATGTAGATTAGGTCTTTTCACATAGTCCTACATTTCTTAGAGACTTTGTTAATTCCTTTTTACCCCTTTTTCTCCAGTCTTGCCTTCCTGTTTTATTTCATTGAGTTGATCTTCGACCTCTGATATCCTTTCTTCTGCTTGGTCAATTCGGCTGTTGATATTTGTGCATGCTTTGTGAAGTTCTCATGTTGTGTTTTTCAGCTCCATCAATTCACTTATATTCCTTTCTATTTTGTCCATTCTCGTTAGCATTTCGTCAAATCTTTTTTTTCAACGTTCTTAGTTTCTTTGCATTGGGCTAGAACATGTTTTTTTAGTTCACAGAAGCTTGTTACTACCCACCTTCTGAAGTCTGATTCTGTCATTTCATCACACTCATTCTCTATCTGACCTTATTCCCTTGCTGGTGAGGAGTTGTGATTCCTTGTAGGAGGAGAGGTGTTCTGGTTTTGGGTGTTTTCATCCTTTTTGCACTGGTTTCTTCCCATCTTTACAGATTTATCCACCTGTCATCTTTGTAGTTGCTGGCTTTCAGATTGGGTCTCTGAGTGGACGTTCTGTTTGTTGATGATGAGGTTATTTCTGTTTCTTGGTTTTCCTTCTTACAGTCTGGCCCCCTGCTGTAGGTCTGCTGAGGTCCATTCCAGGCCCTGCTTGCCTGGGGATCACCTGCAGCAGCTGCAGAACAGTAAGGGTTGTTATCAGTTTTCTTCTTCTGCTATCTTTGTTCCAGAAGAATACCTGCCAAGTGTCAGCCTGATCACTCTTTTATGAGATGGCTCTTTGGATATACAGGGGTCAGGGAGCTGCTTGAGGAGACAGTCTGTTCTGTATAGGAGCTCAAATGGTGAGCTGTGAGCTCCATTGTTCATTCAGAGCTGCTGGGCAGGTACGTTTAGGTCTGCTGCAGCAGAGCTCATAAACCGCTTTTTGTTCCCAGGTGCTCTGTCCCAGGGATTTAGGGCTTTATTTATGAGTTTCCGTTATGCTGCTGCTGCCTTCTTTTTTTTTCCTTCAGAGCTGCCCTGCCCAGCACGGAGGCATCCTAGTCACTATCTGCCTGTAGAGGCTTTGCTGAGCTGCTGTGGGCTCCACCCCGCTGCTGAGTGAACTTCCCTGCAGTCCTGTTTATATGGGTGTAGTTAGAACTGCCTTGGCAAGGGTGGCCCGCCTCTGTTAAGGCAGAGTCTCTCTGTAGTGGCAGGTTGTCTTGGCAACGGCGGGCTTCCTCGGCATTGGCTGACTACCTCTGTAGTGGTGGGCTGCCTCGGTAATGGCGGACGCCCCTCACCCACAGAGCTGGACCGTCCCGGGTTCAGCTGCGCTTGCTGTGAAACTCTCAATCCAGAGAGTTTCTGATTGCTTTTCTTTTGTGGGGGTGGTGCCAGCTGAGCCTGATTGCCTGGCTTCCTGCCTCAGAGCTTTTTTTTTTTTTTTAAGTTGCTGGTCCAGTCGCCTTTTGAAGAGGCGCTGTGATCTGTGTGTTTTCCCGTGCGGTGACACACTGCGCTGGCTTAAACAGCTGCACTGAGATTCCTCGTGCTTATTTTGCCCTGGAATCTACTGTCCTGGTTCCCTGTTCAATCCCCTTTTTAAATAGATGAATGGGCGACTTCCCGTTGCTCCAATTGCCAGCCAAAAGGACACCCGGACCAATGTATTTTTTATAGAAAACCGCTGCCCTGGGGCGCTGACAAAGCAGCTGCGTTGGGCAAAGCAGCGGCGCCAGCCCATACCTCCGTGCTGGCTGAAACAGCCGCGCTGGCGACCTGTGGGGCCCCTCTGCCTGGGAATTTCCTAGTCTGTGGGCAATAAAAATGATGCAGTGTCCATTCACCCTCTGCGCTTTCACTGGGAGCTGCAATCCTGAGCTTTTCCTAAATGGCCACCTTGAATCCCAGGTCCCATCCCTTTACTTTTTAACCAATTTTTGTTTATATATTTAAAGTGAATTTATTGTAAGGTGCATATAGCTGCATCTTCCTTTTCTCTAATTTATAATCTCTGCCATTTAATGAATACTTACATCATTCACATTTGATGTGATTATTGATATGGTTATGTTTAAATCTTTTTTTTCTTGCTGTTTATCTTCTATATACGCATGTGTTCTTTGTTTCATTTTCCTCTTTTTCTGCTTTCAGTTGGATTAATTGTATTTTTTATGATTCTGTAATTCTTTGCTATTTTAGTGGTTGATTTAGGATTTAAAATACAAATGTTTAAGTTATCACTGTTAACACTTAACTGCTTATATACCATTCTATTTATAGTGAAAATAGTGTAAAAACATTAATACAGTATTCTACTTTTCTGTCCCTTTTTTTTTTTTTTTTTGGTTGTTTCAGGTGGGAGTATAGATTCAGCTTCAGAGTTTATCTTGACTGAAATTAGAAGTTCTTTGTTTTGTATATGAATATACACAAGTAAAAGCCTGTGCAGCAGTGGTACTAAACAACTAAATAGGCAACCATACTTTGAACAGCTAATGTCAAATTAGCCACTCTTGTGCTGGAAGTAGCCATGTTGGCAAAGACAAAGGCTACTCATGAGCCCACAGGTTGGGCTTCAACTCACCTATATTAATCCATGATACTATTTACATGTAACCTGCCAGCAATAGACAAATGCTGAGCCCTTAATATTGACACCATTCCTCAAGGCTAACTAGCTGTTTGATTATATTGGACTCCTCTCATACTGGAATGAGAAGAGATTCATGTAGACTGGAATTCAAATTGATTTTGGGTATGATATAGGTTTTTGTGTTCATAGAGCTCAGGCTAGCTCCACTATCCAAGGGGTTAGATGTGTTTGGTCCATGAAGAATTTCACATAATGCATCAGAAGACAAAGGAACCCACTTTACAGCAAACAAAGTGTAACTATGAGCACATGGCCATGATTACCACTGTTCTATCTTATACCACCCAAGAAATACTGGCCTGCCAGAGTGACAGAGTGATAAATGAGCAGCTTAGTAAGGTGATAGAACATCTTATGTGTTCTTAATCAATAACTATTTTAATGTGCTGTATCCCTAATAAATGTTCTAGACTACATAAGTCTGGGAACCAAAGAAGTGGTAGAAGGAATTGACCAGCTTGCTATCATTTTCAATGATTCTCTTATAGACTTTGTCTTTCTTATCCCCACAACTTTGGTTGTATGGGTCTAGAGATTATGACTCCCAGAGGGAGAGCACTTTCACCAGGAGAAACAGCAAGGATCCTATTAAGTTTTATGGCTAAGGGTTTAAACACTTTAGAATCCTTGTGCCAAGAAGTCAGATGGCAAGTAAAGGAGGCACCTTCCAGTGACCACTGACCCTCATGATCAGAAAAGGATAGGACTGTTGTCCTCCAGTGAACACCAGAGGATCCACTAGATATTTCTTGGTACACCTCTGCCCAATTGTGATCATAAATGGACAAGTGCAGCAACCATAGTGTAAAAAATCTGTGGTAGGCAGGGGCTTACATCCTGGGGCTTAGACTCGCAGAGGTGCTAACGGAGTGTGGTGGAAATCTAGAAGTGGTAACAGAGGAAAGAGATGATGAATATCAGTTGAGGTGCTGAGAAGAGCTGCCATGGTGGAGGGGCTGTCATTTATCTCACTGACCTTTCACTTGTATGTATCCTTAGGAAAATAAAATGACCGAATCCTGGAGGAAGTATTTGCAGATGAAGTGGACTTAATTGCTACTGATGGATGGGGTTGGAACAAAGGGTAGACCCGTGAATGTGGTGGTGTGTTGCCCAGATAGCTATATCAGTATCAAGGCACTTGTTCCCCCAGCTTCTGGAGGTATTAACTGCTGAGAAGGCAAAGCTGAGTCCCTCCCAAAAAATGCTCTCAGCAGGAGGCCTTTGCCTTACCCACATTTACATTTGTTCTTCAGGAGTAAGGCACATCTAATTACAAAGAAGGAGTTCAAGGGCCTGGTCTCCTTGGCTCAATTCAGGACACCTTGGGAGCAGACTATTACAAGAGTAGGTTAGTTTCAGAGCTCTCCAAGGGGTTGGCTACAGCCAACTTTTTCAGAGTTCAGCTTTTTCCACTGCTCACTTATTCTTTCACTTTCTTACAAATGTTGATACTGAAAGCACATCCTAATGAACTTCATGACTGTAAATTTCCATTTCAGCGTCTGCTCTCCAGGAAACTTAATCTATAGTGCTTTTCCTTACCCTTACATAATTTTATGCCACAGAAAAATATTCTCAGCCTTCAGTTAATATAAAATTGTATTTGGAGTATTAATATCAGATCTATAAGAAATTGTCATAAATGACTTCTTTTTGTGATCCAGAATTTATTAAGCTTTCTCTCATAAGAGTATACTGATTTTCCTCTGGGGATCCGCTTTTTGTTTTCTTATTTTGTGTGCTTTTCATGACATTGACTTATTCCCAGATCAAAAGGTTGACTTGAGATTTAGACCTAACCATTCAAAGTATCACTTTTCTCCTGAACTTTGGAAAAGTTGAGGAGTAAGTATGTCACTCAATAAGAGCCAATAAGGCACAACAAAACTTATGTGAGCAGCGAAGGAAAGAGATATGTGAACTTTGCCTACTGGATTTAAACCTGCAAGCCTGTGGTCTGGAACTGCTGGTAACCATTTTGCACCCTGGGAGAGTGGAACCTGTAGGTGAAGGGAGTCTAGGTTTTCATGTCATTATTGAACTCTTGGATCAAGACATACCTGAAGCAAACATATTCTTGGAGTTTTAATTGTATGATTTCAGTAACTTCCTTTTTAAAAACAAGATATTTGTACTGAATTTCCTGGAAGTCTCATTGCTGAAGCAATATCTTGCTGAACTAAGTCATAGATATGAAAAATTAAATTACTAAAAGTGCTTTGGATGTAGAAAACAACACAAAGAAAACTCTGATCTGAAAAGTATAAGGTGCCATTTGGAGCACTTCTGGGAGTTCTAAGGAAAGTTTAGGCTGATATTTCCCCCTTATCTTACAATATGTTCTGTTCTTATTACCGTGATGATTACTGTAATCATATCAGCATGGTCTAAAAACGTCATGCAGTTAATAGTAGAGAAAACAGGAACCCTTTTTTATATTTTGCCTAATTGCTAAATATGGTCTTTGCAAATCTAGAATCTTCTTCAGGGTAGAGAACAATGCCCCATTTATGGCAGAATTGCACTGGCTAGGAACAGTCTATTTTAATATCTCTGAACCTCCTTTTCCTAATCTGTACAATGGGGAATATTCTTCCTGCCCTATGTGAAAGTTGTAAGGATAAAATGAAATGATACGCACATAGGTACTCTATATATTATACATGACTAAATAATTGTCTGTGGCTATTATTGGTGGGAATTCAGCAATAAATAAATAAATGATGCAATCCTAAATCTTCTGATTTGTTTATAGTAAGCTAAAACATAACATGGTATTGACATAGCTACCTAATTTTTAACTTCTTAAGGAAAAGAGTAACTTTAAATATATAGGAATGTCATTAAGAAGTTCATTGCCTATTTACTTATGTTTTCAATTGGGCTTATTTGCAGTTGGATGGATGAGAGTCTCTGTTCTTAAAGATTAATCCTTAGAGTCTAGGAGCAAACATTATCCAGATTTCCTTTCTGGGACTCCTTCTTTTGTTTTTATAAACTTTTGAGCCTGCCCCTAAGCACTGAGTTTATGTCAGGATAGTGAAATGATCTGCCTATACATAAATTGCTTCCACTAAACTGAGAACTCCTTGAGGCCAGAGGCTATACGTGTTTCAATATTCACTCAATGCCAGGCAGCTCACATTTATTTACACATTGCTAGTATTAAGTCTTTTTGTTCATGATTTAAATTTGTTGAATTTAAATTGAGGACATTCATTTTGTAGGTTTTATAACTCTCCTAACATTTCTGTTATTTTTTGCTTTAGCTCTATTTTTTCTACTTGATTAATTTATAGTAGAGGATTAATCAAGTAGAAGAAGTCTTGATTATTAGATCAAACTTCCAGGTCTGTACCTGGACCAAATGAAAAAGACAGATATTAAATCCATTAGTAATTATTTAAAATACTTCTTCTTCTTTTTTTTTTTTTTTTTTTTTTTTGGAGACAAAAATCTCTCTTTATTGCCCAGGTTGGAGTGCACTGGTGTGATCATGGCTTGCTGCAGCTTCGACTTCCCAGGCTATAGCGATCCTCCTGCCTCAACCTTCCCAGTAGCTGGGACTTCAGGCATACACCAACCTGTCTGGATAAAATTTTATTTTTTTGTAGAGATGGAGTCTCTCTGTGTTATCCAGGCTGGTCTTGAACTCCTGGGCTCAAGTAATCTTCCTGCCTCAGCCTCTTAAAATGTTGGGATTATAGGTAACAGCCACCATGTTTGGTGATTTAAAATACTTGCAATCACAACAGTAATGTGTGCTTGATGGGAAATTTAAATATGTGAAATAGTAGAGTGTAAAAATTATTAACTCTCCTTTTAAGACCTTCTCTCAATCCCTTCCCTTCTCCAAAGAGAATCACTATTTACACACACCCATATATGTATATACACACACATACACACACGTATTCTCATTTGGATTCCCAATGCTATGTATATGTATATGTGTGTGCATGTGTGTGTGTGTATGTGTATATATATATATATATGTGTTTGTGTGTATATATATATGTATATGTGTATATATATGTGTATGTATGTATATATATACACACACACAAGCACATACACATACACACACACACACACACACACACACACACACACTTATTCTCATTTGGTACAGCCCAGGAAGTTTGATCTAATAATCTTCTAATTGATTAATCTCCTACCATAATTGAATCAAGTAGAAAAAATAGAATTAAAGCAAAAAATAATAGAAAGGAGGGTTATAAGAACTTGCTCTCTTTCTCTTTACCTACATACATATATGTATATGATTCCCAATGCTGTGTGTGTGTATGTATGTATTTATATGCGCTAGTATTAAATCTGTTTGTTCATTAAGCCATGTATAATATACGTGACTCCCAATGCTATACACACACACACACACACACACACACACACACGTATGTATAGAATATATATGCATATATGTATATGATCATATGTGATATATATATCATATATGATTCACAATGCTATACACACACACACACACACATAACGTTGGGAATCATATATGATATATAACACACACAATTCCCAATGCTGTATACACACACACACACACACACACACACACTCGTACAAATGCACCCTATCCACATGAATGATTTTGACATAAATAATATCATACTCTGAATATTGTTTTTGAACTTGCTTTATTTTTTCTTTTCTTTTTCAATTAGTGATATATCTGAGATGATGATCCAAATCAGCATATAGAAATTGCTTCATGATTTAAATAGTTGCATTGCATCTACAGCATAGTATAATCATGATTAATATACATATTTTCCTACTGGTAAAATTTTCATTTTGTTTTAATTACAAAAAGAAACAGTAATATTTTAGAATGTTTATCTTTGACCATGTCAGAATTCTGTAGCATAGGTTCCTAGAAGTGGAATTACTGAGTAAAAAGACATTCGCCTAAAAAGAGTAGATGCCAAATTACCCTCTAAAAAGGCTGCACCTATTTCTACTTCCACCAATGTGACAGTTTTCATCTCCATATCATTGTCAAATATGGATATTTATTATTTATTTTAACTTTTTACCAACTGATGTATAAAAAATCATATCTTATAGTTATTTTATTTGTATTTCACTAGTTACCGATGAAATTTTCTTGAACATCCAATTCTCTTTTCTTTGGAAACTCATATTCTCCAGTCCTTCTACTTAGATTTGAATCATTATTTCAGAAATTCATGCATTATTAAATCGCATTATTTTTCTAGCAAAGGATGATAAGAGCAGTGACTCTTAATCGTTTTAAATCTTTGAATTATTTGACTCTGTGACTTACTGAAAAACCAAAAGATATTTCCAATTACTTTCTCCATTTCTAAGCCAATTCCTATCTTCTAGATATTCTACTCACTGGGGCTCTGATTGGTAGGTATGCTGCATTTAAAGCAAGGTAGTTCTTTCTTCTCAAAAACTTTGAGAATTAGATACAATAGTAAGAAGAAAGCATATCTACTGTTGTTCAATGAGTTTCTTTTAAACACATAATGAGGTTTATTGCATTTAATCCTTTTGTCAGCTTTTTGAAGAAGTTATTACTTATACTCATTTTACACATAGCTGAAGCTCAGAAAATTAAATAATTGTCCAAAGTTTCATAGTTAGTAGATGTCCGACTCCAGAGCTGTGGCGATTCTATGGTTTCTTTGTAGCCTCATCCTAGTCTGTCTCTAATTCATACTCCATAGACATTTCTTTTTTTTTTTTTTAACATATAAAACTTTAATAGGAAATAAAACAGAGATTACAAAACGCTACCATTTGCTTTCTATGCCAGTACTTCATTTACTCACTTGCTAAATAAAGCACACAACTCGAAATGCTAAATAATTCTGTTAGTCTAAATCTTTTAAACAATAAAATGTTGGCGAAAACCCAAAATCACCTAGTGAGTTATGTATGACCTTGTTTATTATCTGTCATAAACATCAGGGTAATCCTTGGGACAGAGAGTAGAACATTTATAGGCCTTGTCAAGAAAATATGACTAAATCCTAGGTCCTTCGACACTGTAGCTACCAGCTTTCATTTACTGTGTTCTGAGAGAAAATTAAGCCATGATCAGGCTACTCTTTTCTCAGTTTTCCCAAGGATGGTATGCTACTAATATTCTATATACACAGGAGATAAGTTAATTCATTAAATATGATGGATGTCTTGGGCCATCAGGGCTTAATGCTCTTCTGGAATCCTTGTTGAGAAGTGCTGATAGACTGTCATTTTTCATGAGTCTCTGTCACTTGAGTGCTGTTAATTGTTTAAACCTTAAAAACAGACACACGTGAAAAATGACTCTTAGTGCCCATGAGATAACATTACTGTGACTTTTTGATACCTGAATGTCACTCAAGTAACAAGTCCACTTAGTAATAAACTTGTTCTACATATTACCTGACTATTGATAATTTCAGTGGGCAAATCTGTTAAAAAGGCTTATTTTTACTTTCAACTTCCCACTACTCAAAATATAGGATTTCTAAGAAATGTCACGAGGCCACAACCATGCTATGTTCTTCCAGAATTTTATTTTTTTAAATACTTGGTCTTCATTTTATTTATAATCTACAGAGTTTTTTTTTTCTTCCAGAATTTTTGTCAAAGATTTTGTAGTTAATAGTCCCAGGGTAAAGGCTCAAAGAAATTAAGGAAATTGCCCAGTGTTCATAGCTGGTTAGTGACAATGTCTAGATTTCTGCTTAAGTCTATTGACTTCAAAGCTCTTTGCATTAAAGTATTGTTTTCCCTAGGTAGCTAAAAAGATTGAAATAAATGCAAATGCCTTGTTATCTTATAACTACCTTCATAATTTGAAAAACAGCCACTCAAAAATGACAATAACAGTAACACTGATATCTAAAAACATCTGGGGAAAACACCAGCAGATAATATGCTGTAGTGAAAAACAAGTAAGCAATCTTTGATGTCTTGAAAATGCAGGCTAGATATAATTTAGATGAACACTCAGTGAACACAGAGGCTTGCACTTCTTTACCTGTAATAAGAGGAGACACACTTATTGAGAGATATAAGATTTCTATGAGAGATGCCTCCACTTGAAGTAGGTTAGATAAGGTGATCGTAGCTGCTTTTAAAAGGGAGCAAACCTGCCAAACAAATGGAGATAACAATCTGCCCCACAGTGCACCAACTGCATTCTGGGTTCATTAGAACACTTTGCAGAAAGGAGGTAAAAGAGCAGAAGGGAAAATCCCCAAATTCACGCAAGTGCAGAAACCATGATTAGTGTCTTTGGGCTGACCTATGCCCATTATAATAGTAAAAGACACCCTTGGGTGGAGAATTAAGAGGCTTATGAGGCATTCGATGTGTGTACTAGCATGTAAAGCAGGATCTTTGTAATCCCCTAAACTTGTTAAATAAGATCAATCTGTTACTAATACCATAAAACTTTCCCCAATTCCCTGTAAATCAGGCTCTTAAGAATTCTGGAGAGACGAAGGTAAAACTAGAGATTGGACTCATTTCTACAACCTTGAAAGATGTTTTGAATTTGATGATAACATGAGATCAAGCTGGCAACTTGATAAAGAAGAAAGGTTTTATGAAGAGTTTATAGATGGCCAGGTGCAGTGGCTCACACCTGTAATCTCAGCACTTTAGGAGGCCAAGGCAGGCAGATCGCTTGAGGTCCAAAGTTCAAGACAAACCTGTCCAACATGGTGAAACCCTGTCTCTACTAAAAATAAAAAAATTAGCTGGGCTGTCGTGGCTCATACCTGTAATAATTGGTACTTCAGAGGCTGAGGCAGGAGAATTGCTTGAACCCAGGAGTTGGAGGTTGCAGTGAGCTGGGATCCCGCCACTGCACTCCACTCCAGCCTGGGTGCAGAGACAGACTCTGTCTCAAAAAAACAGAAAACAAAAAAAGAGTTTATAAAAGAGCTCCTGCCCATTATGACAATATTTTTCAGTCTCCCAATTTTTCTCGTTCTTACTCTAGTTTCCCTAACAACCCATATCCCATAAGCAACTGAAGTTACTAATGAGGAGACAGTTTTCACTAGCTTTTTGATGTTTGCTTTTCAGAGAATGTTTGCTCTGTTGACATTCTGTGGTCTACAACCCTGCCAATTAAGTTGTGGTTTCCAAGCGTTCTATACTCCCCAGTGCCTACTATAACAATTTAAATTTTGTGGTTGTTACACCAGTGTCAATAAATTTAAAAAATATATAATTTTCTTTGAATGCATGTGGGGTGTTAAAAAAACATACTTTCTGCAGTATTAGCCAGTCTTCAGAAAGAAGAAAAAAACCTTATTTATCTTAAAAAAAAAAAAAAAAAGAAAAAAGAAACAAAGGTAAGGGGTTATTGTGATTGTAGAAAAAGGAATTTTTATAGCACTTTATATGGGAAAACAATGATTTCAAAAACTTCACAGTTTATCTGTCTCTTGGTTATGACTGAAAGAAAAATATACAGTGTGCATATTTAATTTTTCTGCCCTTAGAACTGTTCTTTAAGATTATTTTTGGTTATTAGGTATCTCTCATGTGAATATATAGGATGAGGAGACATCCACATGTATGATTTAACCCAAGTATCATCTAACTTACACATTATTTATATGAAATAATATAAAATTTAGTATCTGTGTATCATCTTGATCTTATTATACCTGATCTTAAAACTTCTTGCCTCACTTGTCTCTTTTATTCAGTTCAGTTCCCTAATCTTCAATTCATGAACTGAAATTGGTAGAGGACTCTGTGAACTGTCCCATACTGTAAGGAATATCAAGGAATCATAGAAGTTGTTTTAGCTTACTAGATGTAATTTCAATGTATAATATTTGCAAGTTACAAGAATTATACTTACACTCACTGTATGTGTGGGTATCTATTATCTATCGTCATTTCATTCATTTTAGTGGTTTTTTTGAGATTCTCTAATGTGTCATTGTTATCATAATTTCCTTTAATTTTTATAAACGTGATTCTTTTAGTATTTTGAACATATCTATGATTATTGTCTGGTAGTTTTTGTCTGCTAAGTTAAACATTTGGAAACTTTCAGAAGCAGTTTTAGTGAATTTTTTTTCATTACTAGCAATCACAATTTCATATTTCTTGTCAGATGTCATTTTTTTTTCTTGTTGAAAACTGGACATTTTTGTCATATTGTAGCAACTCTGGATTCTGATCTTTCCCTAGCTGGGGATTTTTGCTGCTTTTATTTTATTTATTTGTTTAGTAAGTTGCCTGCACTAATTCTGTGAAGCCTGTCTCCCTCTTAGTGGGCTCTGCTGTCTCTTCTGAGTGAATTTTTTTTCTTTTCTTTCTTTTTTTGGTTAAATCTGGCTTTCTAGGGATCACCCTTGATTGAGCATAACTTGGTACTGGGCCAGTGATTGGTCAGAGGCCATGTTTAATCATCTCAAGTCAGTAATGGTTCCACTTTTTACTAATAGATATATTTGTGGCTTGGGGAATGCATTCAGAATTCAGTCAATTTGTAAGTCTTCCCTGGTTTTCACTTTCTGCTTAGCCTGCTTGTTTCACCTCTGCATGAGTGCATGGCCTCATACATAGCCTTCCAGACTACCAGGGATATGCAGTGCTTATCAAGGCCCACTCATTCCCTGCATCCTCCTGTTAAATTTCTGGCTAGTCTGTCAGTTTGTTACTAGACCCTTCCAGGATCATCATATCAGGATAGTTGTGACCTTTGGTTTTTCCCTATTCTTTTAACATCACTATGGGTACTGTTTCTGGCAGTGCCCAGGAACATGGTTTTTCTCCTGACCTCTGCTCCAAATTAAGACATCCTCTCCATGGGGAATAAAGCTGCTGGTTTCACAGCTTGACCCAACCTTATAGCTACTAAACTGATGGGTGCTGGGAAGGACAGATAGGGAGCAGCTTCAGGCTAAAACTTAACAGATTCCCACTGTTATTATCCAGGGTTTAGTTTTTTTTTTTTTTTTTTTTTTTAAATCTATATGTCTTATTTTGTTTTATCCCTTTGCACCATTTCTAAAGAAATTGTAACTTTGGTCTACTCCAGAATCCTGAAATCTTAGTGTTAAACAATTTTGTTCAGTTTTATAGTTGCATTTTGAGAAGAGGATTTAGTGAACTCCTCTTTCCACCATCCCCAAAGTCCTGTTCAATCCAGTCACATTATAGCTGCTGTTCTGTTTAAGATTTCTTGAAAGTTTCTGTCACTGAACACAATCAATTTCTTGGTTTTCTAAGCATTTGGCATATGTTGCTTGCTAGTAATTGTTCTTTATTTGTGTAGAATTTGCTCATAGTTGCCTGAAATGGCTACATGATGTGATATTTTCTTTAACATTTCCCTTATCAAATGATAATTTATTAATGTTACATTGGTTAGTACAGTAAATTTTTTCATTTAATTCTAGTATTTAGTTCTCCCTCTGAAGTATGTCTATCTGACTCTACTCTGGAAATAGTCATGTGTAGTTTTTGTGAGATGTGGAGGTTATAAAGTGAAAATTCTCAGATGCTCTCCTCTTTCTCTCCCTGTCCTATTAATCTCTTTGGTTGATGGTTTTTCTGAATCTTTTCAACCAGTTTCTAGATCCTAATCTGTATATCTGTGTTCAGGGCTTCCTCTTACATGTTTGTTTTCTTATTCATATTATTTTTCTCTTTGTAGTTGAAAGAACTAATACTGCTTTAAAAATTACTTTTAAACCTTTAACAATTTCTTGCTTACGTGGGATGGTAAAATGAAAGTTCTCTGTACTTAACGCCTAGAAAATATGAACTCTATCCTGATTCTCTTCATCTGCAAAATAAAGAGACTAGAGTAGTTCAATTTTAGGGTTACCTCTAGCTCTATTGTTCTGTGATCCTGTGAACTTGAATTCCTATATTAACTGTGAAATATAACTATTTAATACATTTGGTCTTATACATTAAAACCTATATAATCTTTGTGTATAATAAAAGGGATAGATACATATTAATTAAGTGCTCACTTACTGAAATTGTCCTGAGAGATGAGTAAAATTTAAGAATTGAGATAAATATTTTTCTTTTTCCATTCCACGTTCTGAAACACAAACTGTCTTTTGGAGGTGATTAGGGCCCAGCAGCTTCCTCTTTCTTAGCTGGAGGAGCACTGAGAAGTCAGTGCATGGGCAGCCAAGGTTTTAGTGTGAGAGTCAGAAATGGGACTTCAAACGCTAAATAGCCTTCCACTTCATACTCACCCATAGGGCTTTGGTCTTTTCCGAGCTTAGTGCTGATTTTAGAAACATATTTAGCCCATTTTGAGTAGTGCTAATTATTCAGAGTATATTAAATATCAGTGTGAATATTGAGACTGAAAACATTCCCAACATATTTATTGCAACTACACACCCTGAGCACATGCTTTGTTTGTAAATGAGCTACTGTAATACTTCAACAAACACCATATAACAATGTATTAAGGCCTAGTGCAGTGGTTCATGCCTGTAATCCCAGCACTTTAGGAGACTGTGGTAGGAGGATTACTCAAAGCCAGGAGTTTGAGACCAGCCTAGGCAACATAGAAAGAGCCTTCCTCTACAAGAAAATAAATGAATTAACCTGGTATGGCAGTGTGCACCTGTGGTTCTTGCTACTCGAATGGCTGGGATGGGAAAGAGGGTCTGATCTCAGGAGTTTGAGGCTGCAGTGAACTATTATCTTGCCATTACACTGTAGCCTGGGTGACAAGAAAGACCTTATCTCAAAAAAAAGAGATATTTATATCAAATACAACATATGTATAAGTTAATGCTTTTTTTTTTTTTTTGAGACAGAGTCTTGCTCTGTCGCCCAGGCTGGAGTGCAGGGGCACAATCTTGGCTCACTGCAACCTCCACCTCTTGGGTTCAAGTGATTCTCATGCCTCAGCCTCTTGAGTAACTGGGATTACAACCATTAGCCACCAAGCCCAGCTAATTTTTGTATTTTTAATAGAGACGGGATTTCACCATGTTAGTCAGGCTGGTCTTGAACTCCTGACTTCAAATGATCCACCTGCCTTGGCCTCCCACAGTGCTGGGATTACAGGCGTGAGCCACTACGCCCAGCCAGTGAATACTAATTCTTATTTGAAACATTTTAAAGAAATTATGGTCATTTATTTACTTGCTATTGAAGAGGGTAAATCTATATTTTTAAATATCTTTCCAATTTTCTGCTTTTTTAGTTGAGATTTAGCCTTAATCTTGGCTCTTTTGCTCCACTCAAGTAATAAGAACTGCCTTTTACTGACCATCTACTATGTGGTAAGCCCCATGGTAGGTGCTTTACAAGGAGGACATCTGATTCTTGAAATAATCCTCCAAGGTAGGACTTGCTTTGTGGATGGGAAAGCAGGCTAAAAAAAAGTGGCTCAGGCACTCATAGCTTGTAGGTGGTAGAAACAGTTTTCAAAGACAGAATTCTGCCTCCAAAGCTTGCATCGTTTCCATTACCCCACATATATCCTCCCTACCTACCTCCCCTGTTGGCTGTGATAAGGGATATATGTGGATGTTGGCTACTTTTTTATTTATTTTTTGATCTGTTCTGCATCTGTTCATTTTAGGAACTGTCTTTTCCCCCCCCATATCATGTAATTCTTTTTTTTCTTTTTTCCTTTTGAGACAGGGTTTAGCTCTGTTGCCTAAGCTGGAGTGCAGTGTGGTGTTATCTTGGCTCACTGCAACCTCCGCCTCCTGGGTTCAAGTGATTCTTGTGCCTCAGCGTCCCAAGTAGCTGGGATTATAGGCATGTGCCACCATGCCCAGCTAATTTCTGTATATATTTTTTACTAGAGATGGAGTTTCACTATTTTAGCCAAGCTGGTCTCGAATTCCTGGCCTCAAGTGATCCTCTTGCCTCAGCCCCCTAAAGTGCTGGGATTACAGGCGTGAGTCCCAGGGTCTGGCCCCCACATCCTGCAGTTCTGAAAGAGTTCTTAAGTATGTGGTCCTGACCAGGCGTGGTGGCTCACGCCTATAATCCCAGAACTTTGGGAGGGTGAGGTGGACAGATCATTTGAATTCAGGAGTTTGAGACCAGCTTGACTAACTTGGTGAAATCTCATCTCTACTAAAATGCAAAAATTAGCCGAGCATGGTGGCACCCACCTGTAATCTCAGCTACTCGGGAGACTGAGGCAGGAGAATCACTTGAACTGAGGTCGTGCCACTGCACTCCAGCATGGGTGACAGAGCAAGACTCCCTTAAAATAAATAAATACATAAATAAATAAATAAATAATTTTTTTTTAAAAAGAAGTATGTGGTCCTAAGTTTCCTACCAAAGCATGGGCATGTGAAGAAAATAGGGATGGCATAGTCAAAGAACTGACATAGACACTCACGGGAGCTGTTTTTTATTGAATTTGTTGGCCCTGAGGACCACATACATTATCTTTGTCTTTATGCGGTGCAGGTTTAACTAGAAAAGTAGAAATTAGGCAAGGAGTGAGATACATGATGATGATGTTTGAACCTGTCAACTCTCTGTGCCCGAGGCCACCTCAGCCCACTGTCACTTCCAGGATGAGTGAAACAATATATTCCTGCTGTTGCTCAAACTAGCTTCCTTGAGTTTCTGATACTTGCAACTAAAGAATTCTAGCTGAAAATTTCTAATACATTCTTACCCTTAAAGGACTTGAATAGTATGCAAGGCTTGCTCCTGATAGCCTTGGTTGATTTTTTTTTTTTTTAATTGTACTTTAGGTTCTGGGGTACCTGTGCAGATCATGCAGGATTGTTGCATAGCTACACACATGGCAATGTGGTTTTTAAATCAACCAAGACAAACCAAGTCCTTGGTTGATTTAATACCATTTGGTGGTGGCACGGCTGTTACAGGTGACCGGCCCAAGCTCCTCACACTGGAGCTTCAGCGAGGGAGACATTCTGTTTCCCCCTCGGGTATGTGAAATGAATGCTGATTAGATTGAGATGCCGAGTCATCTCACACAGTTGGGAAGGGAAATCTGGGGGAATAAGACATAAATGACTTCAAAATGATAAGCCTTCTTAAGGTTACATTTAATTTGATGGGCCAAAGTTTCTGTTCTTGGTGATGAATATTCATGTTTAGTGAGGAGTCCCAGAGGCTTCAAAACAGTGTCATTTTCTAGAATTTCAGAGTGAAGAGAAATGTGCTTTCTGCTGATAATGTGCCTGAGGAGGAGTTATAGGTAAGCGGGTGAATCTTTTTTAACCATTTAAGTTCTGATAAGCCGTTTTTTTAAAAAGCCGACAATTCAGAAAATATTTAGAGTGGCATGAAGGCTTTTATTCAATTCCTGGTAAACTTGTTTTTAAAGGAGGATACATGAAGAGCAAAAAGGCATAAATAACCCACCTTTTAATAAACCCTGATTAAACTCAGTATGAGGTACATGCATTATGTTAAAGTTACTAACTTCTAGACTCAGTTTAAAGGACAATAAATCACATCTGGATGAACAACTTGGCCACCATCTTTGCTCCGTGGTAATAGGGTTAACGCCCATCAATGATAGACTGGATAAAGGAAACATGGCACATATATACCATAGAATACTATGTAGCCATAAAAAAGGATGAGTTCATGTCCTTTGCTGGAACATGGATGAAGCTGGAAACCATCATTCTCAGCAAACTAACACAGAAACAGAAAACCAAACACCACGTGTTTTCACACATAAGTGGGTATTGAACAATGAGAACACATAAACACAGGGAGATAATCTCAGACACCGGGGCCTGTTGGGGTGAGGGGCTAGTGGAGGGATAGCATTAGGAGAAATACCTAATGTAGATGACGGGTTGATGGGTGCAACAAACCACCGTGGCATGTGTACGCCTATGTAAGAAACCTGCATGTTCTGCACATGTATCTCAAAACTTAAAGTATAATCAAATAAAAAAAAGTAAATGGAAGCCAGATGAAGTCTTGATTCATTCAAGTTGATAGGTTTATCACCTCTCCCTATTAGAATGCAAAACCTTGCTGTCTTTTTATTTGCCAGCATTTTTAGTCCTACTACAGGGAGATTTCTTAATAAATATTATTCAGTTGGATTTGGCTTGGGAGAAGCAAAGTCAGCCTCAGGAGAAAGTGAAACATGGTTAGATTAGAAAAACAAAAGAAGCCCTCCTACCTGAGGCAATGAAGAACAATGGGTGGTGGATTAATTGAGAAGGTTATTTGGAGAGGGAATCATAAAAAACGAAGCACACACACTCAACAGTGGAGTTAGGTCCTAAAAAACTTACAGTAAATCAGAAATATCACAAGTCGAAATCCATTTAATACCCTGAAATCCTATCAGAAAGTTGAAAAATTGTAAGTTGAACCATTCTAAGAATGGGACATTCTCTGTTCCTTTGCCAATTTCATTAAAATAATTTGAGGCCTGCCTTTGAGATGAGCATCAATGATTGACGTTCCGCATATTTTTTGTGGCTAAACTACACCCATGATGCTTTGTCTCTTACATGCCGTTTCCAGATTCTAATTCTTCAAAAAAGGTCAGAATTTAAAAATTTTGTGGAACTGCTGGCTTCCAGTCTCCATCTATACTTTTGTGGTTGTGATGACTACCTCATTCACACCAAATTCAATAGCAATTTTTGATAGTGGTCACATTTAGAATATGTTTTTGAAACATCCAATTTAGTTTTCATAGCAAAACACCTTTTTATTCTTTTTGAATTCATATTTCAGTGGTTTTATGTAATAGTTAATAAAATATTTTGATTACTTCAACAAGTGCAGAGAGTAGAAAGGCAATAGGGACAAAAAAACACCACAAATGACTCCTACAGCCCACCTGATGGGCCCATAATTGGGTAGGATGCTAGGAGGATGCCATGATATTGTGATATAATAAGAAAAATGTATTTGGTCTCTGTTTCTTGTTCCTAGCACACAGCCTCTAAAACCCTTGAAGTCTCCAAAGTGATGTCTTTGAACACTAATAAGATGATTGGTGGCTGGCTACATAGCTTCATAATGGAGGCTATTCACCAGAAAGAAAGGGAGGATTAGAGGGTTGGAACTTTCAGCCCAACAACCCAACCTTCAGGGAGGAGGCAGGAGCTGAAGATTGAGTCAATCACCAATGGCACATGATTTAATCAATCTTATGTATGTAAGGAAGCCTTTATAAAAACTCAAAAGAACTAGGTTTGAAGGGCTCAAGAGCTTTCAGGTTGCCGAACACATGGAGGTTCCTGGAGTGTGAGGTGTACAGAGAGAGCGTGGAAGCTTCTTACTCCTCCCTCACGCCTTGCCCTCTGTACCTCTTCCATCTGGCTGTTTATCTGTACCATTTGTTATACCCTCTAAAACAAACCAGCCAGTGTAAGTGTTCCCTGAGTTCAGTGAGCCATTCTAACAACATAATCAAACTCAAGAACTGGGTCATGGGAGCCTTGATTTATAGCTAGTTGGTTAAAAGCACAGATGGCAACCTGCGGCTTATAAGGACATCTGAAGTGGGGACAGTCTTGTGGGGCTGAGCTCTTAATATGTGAGACCTGGTAGTATCCTACCTCCAGTTAGGTAGTATTGGAATTAAAGTGAGCTATAGGACAACCAGTTGGTAAGTACTATAGAACTGATTGTGGTGGGAAGAAATTCCCCAAAACGCTTTCATGACCAGAGGTGAACTGTGCTATGTTGAGTGTGTGAGAGGAGGAAAAACACTTTGGTTTTCTTATGTCTTAAAGACTCTTATGATTTTATTGTCACATGGATATTAGACAGTTTCCTGAGTTATCAGAGGGAATAGAGTGGGTTTGTTAATCTAGTGAGTAGTTTAGTTGAAAGTTAATTAAGAGATTTTTTCCAGAGGAAAGTATTCATAGAGAAGGAATTGGATTGCACTTTGTACTTATTTATAGATTTTTAAAAAATGGCTGGACTTTTCCTCAGTGCACAAGTTAATTAAAACACAACTTGTATCATGAAAATAGATTCCCTTACTCTGCTCTCAGAATGAATAAGCCAATTAGATGTGAACTCTGGTTTCTGCAGTAGCCACAATGGGCAGGTTGGGAAGGTAATAGATGGAACCTTGCTTCTGTTTAAACAAGTGAAAGGAAAAGGCTGTAAAAAGTCTGGGATTGCTGGGATACCCACTGTTAAAAATTCTGCCTTGAGACCTGACTCAATCCCAGAGACATTCTCCATTGAACTTGTTATCTCACTATGTCATTGCCTATTCCCCAATGGGGAGGAGTGTCATGATGATAGAATTGGAAAGTGCATGCTGCCCATGACTGTCCGTTGCAACCGTGTATCCAGCATTCTCTCAGTCAAAATTTCACAGCCCTTCTCTCTAATCAGGTTCCAGTCCCATATCCAAGCAAGGGAAGCTTAAAAGTGACAGAATTGCAATAGTAAATGTTTAGTGGCTTAAAGTAGCCTGTAGGTCTTCAATCATTAATGCCTTCTTTTTTTCTACTAAGCAATGTTGCCATTAGA
Source organism: Sapajus apella (assembly GCF_009761245.1). Lineage (NCBI taxonomy): Eukaryota > Metazoa > Chordata > Mammalia > Primates > Cebidae > Sapajus > Sapajus apella. The sequence continues at coordinate 7,295,558 of NW_022437019.1, forward strand.
ATTTATAGAAGCATGTTTTTAATGCATTATTGATGAATGGGGAATAAAACACTCATATTTTTTAATGAAAAATACTGTTTGGGTATATTTGGGCCTACAGAATTGTTGAATATGTCATCTACTGAACATTTAATGACTATAACCTTACTGGAGGGTAGAGTGGAAAGCAAGAGGATAAGAAATAATATTCGCATTTTGGCAGATGTAGAGTGGTAACTAGCTTCTACCATTTATGCCATGAACAACTGCTGGGGTTTGCTACAGGGACATGACAAGCTGCTGTCACTATTCATGCTACAAATGGAAACTCAAAACCATTTCCATTTATCTTGCTTTCTGAATGTTGCTTCATCATCGGAACACAAATCATAAATAATGAAATCTAAGCCATGGGTTTCTTGGGAGTTGTTGAATTGCCTTCCTCCTGATGAAAAAGATAGGTTTCAGATAAACAAGGCTTGTTCTTATGTGTGATCAAGGCTGAGGATTCTGTATGTTTCATGCACATCCCAACCGTGAAAAGGATGTGAAGCGTGAAGAAGTGGATCCTGGCCATGGGTGGTGGCTCACACCTGTAATCCCAGCACTTTGGGAGGCTGAGGTAGGAAGATTGCTTGAGGCCACTAGTTCAAGACCAGGCTGGGTAACACAGAAAAACCCTATCTCTATTTTTTTTTGAATTAGTTTTGCATGGTAGCATGTGCTTGTAGTTCCAGCTACTCAGGAGGCTGAGATGGGAAGATTGCTAGAGCCAGGAGTTTGAGGTTATAGTGAGCTGTGATTATGGAACTGTACACTACAGCCTGAGCAAGAGAGTGAGATCCTGTCTCAAAAACAAAGAGCTGGAGCGGGGGCTGAATCCTGAAGAAATGCTTCCAATATTAGTGAAAGTCTATTTTACATATGACATTACTTTGCATTTATAGTATTAGATGACGTTATGTAGAGAGAATTGTTTGCTATTAATATGGATAAGAAAATTAGGTACTTTTTAATAGCTTGTTTCAAATATTTCCTGACTCATTTCCCTCTTCACTTTGAGTTCTAGATCTGACTTAGCCTGAAACTTCTAGTTAGGAAAAAAATGAGAAAAACTATATTTGTTTGCATAAGTAGAAAACTGGTTAAAACCATTAATGCATTTATGTTATTATATTTTACATGTGGAGTTATAAATCAGCTAATGATAGTGAGTCCAGTTATATTTCTAGTTGTCTCTGCTGCTGTTCCTTATGACACAGGTATTTTAAAATGTAAAAGTGTGCCAGGCATGGTGGCTCATATCTGTAATCCCAGGACTTTGGGAGGGCGAGGCGGGCGGATCACGAGGTCAAGAGATCAAGACCATCCTGGCCAACGTGGTGAAACCCCGTATCTACTAAAAAATACAAAAATTAGCTGGGCATGGTGGTGTATGCCTGTAGTCCCAGCTACTCGGGAGGCTGAGGCAGGAGAATTGCTTGAACTCAGGAGGTGGAGATTGCAGTGAGCCGAGATTGTGCCACTGCACTCCAGTCTGGTGCCTGGCAACAGAGTGAGAGACTGTCTCAAAAAAACAAAACAAAACAAAACAAAAAAACATGTAAAACATGTAAAAAAAACATGTTTGTTTTTAGTAATTCTGGAGATTAATACAGATAAGCTGGTTAATGTTAAAAAAAGTCTACTGAACTTTGCATTTGATCTTTAGCATTGAGATGTGGTTGTGGGCTCATATATAAACTGAGATATTCTCACTTAGGTTAACAGAAGTGTTATTGTAACCACCAAACATGGCTATTACAAATATTCTCCTGATGCCTTCATTAAAAAATAAAAATTGGGTCTTAAATAATTGAGGAAATATTAATGATTCATGCAGGTTAGAACACTTGAAAAGCTCAACTTGTCCTTTAAGACACCATGTCTTGTGATTGTCAGGTAATTGCATTTCTTTCAAATTACCTGTGTTGTTTTTCCAAGGACATGCACCACATGCAGATTTATCTATTTATTAATGACTCAGCAATGAGGTACCAAAAAATGACAATCTTGCCTGTTACATAATGACATTCTCCCTTTCAGAATGAAGTATTTTATATTTTCATTTGGCCATACTGAAGGATAGGCTACCATATGATGGATAAAGTCTAGGTTCAAGTTCTAAAAGCTTTCAATATTTGGAAGTAAACAATTTAATTTTGTTCTGCCAGAAAGAATTGTTCTGCTTTTAGGGAAACTCTTTGTCTGCTAATTGGGAAAGAGAGGAGTAATATAATATATCAGAAGCAGAAGAATGACTGATTCTCAACAACTAATGAAAATAAAGTAATTGCAGGCTTTGGTTCAGCCATAATTTTGTGGCCAAATGTGAAAAGTTTTCATATAAGTGTCTATATATATGTTCATAAATATAGATAGTAGTAGCTATGTATATATATATATATATATACACACACACACACACACACACACACACATATTTATACATATGTATATATATTTACATATATATGTATATATATAAAACATACGTATATATATACATATATATGTTTATATATAAAACTCAGATATTCTTAAATAGGGCAAAGATGGTTTTGTATTTAAGGGTGCTACTGAACATTGGAAATATGACATATATTCTCATATGAGAATATGCCATATATACTTCTAGTTTATGGAAAAATATACTTAAATTTTACAATTGCTTGTGTAGTTTCAGTATTTCGTTTTGTTTTTGTTGTTATTAGCTTATCAGAATGAGAAATGCAAAACTCAGTTGTTCTCAAGGGCTTAACGGCCAATTCTGTGCAACTTTTCCTATAGGATTGATTTATTTTGGACGTTAATCAAGTCTGACCCTGATCTAAGAACTTGATGCTTCAGCATTCCAGGGACTTTGGCCTGAAGTGGGAGAGTAGGCAGTTAATCACCTTTGGATGCCATCCAGATGTGCACCATTTAGTAGCATTATCAGTTTTTGCAGGCTTTGAAAATATCATTTCAATATCAAATTTATTATAACTTGGAGACTGTTAAGTAAAATTGTTTGGGAAAGCTGATAAAGATATATCATCATTGACCATATCAGACTACAATTGATTGCCTCATCCTGTAGCTCAGACCAACTATGATCAGAAGGAAGTTATATATCACTGAGTTATGCTATTATTAATCATATGGCTAATACTAAAAATAGTGAGAGTAATATACTAAAGTGGAAGAAAATTTTCAAACTTCAGACCTTCATTTATTATTAGGAAGCATTTGAATGCAAGATGGTTTTGATTGATTACATATCTGAAAATTTTTTGGTACTTTTCCTTTCCAACTAATTTAGTCAGAATACCTTTCTGAAACCGTGTTTAGTACTTGGATCCAACTGAAATCCTCTATTAAAGGCTATTGGTGTAAAAACAAAATCATGATGTATTTTTTCTTTGTTGTTAAATAAAATATAGATTTTTAGGATTTTTGAAGTCTGGTAGAGTCAGGTACATTTGTTGCTACTACATACATGAGCTACTTGCATTTATCTACTTATCCTGACATCCGTTCTTTGACTATGGAAAAACTGTCTGTTCTGTCTGAGACCAACACTTCCTCTGGTACATTAGCTCCCATTTTCCTGTGATTTTTCAAGGATATTATCTAGACGTTTTTCTGTCTCCTGTAAATAATTTTTTCTACTTTAATTTTTGATCAGCATAATCACATGATAATGGAGATTTACCCATTAAATAAATCTCTCAGTTGTACTTCCTCCTGTCACTCCTATCCCATTCTTCAGGAACTCTATAACAAAACGTCTAAAAATACCTGTTTCTATCAGCTATGCCCAAGATTTCTCCTCTCATTCACTCCTGGCCTTTCCACCCTCAATCCATCAACATTATGCTTGTCAAGATCATCAGTGATTTTCCCATTATTTAGTCTAATGTTCAGTCCCCAGTGCTTATTTCATTTGACCTTTCAGATCATTTGACACAGGTGTTAATGCCCTAATTTTCAACTTAGTTTTGTGGATACCGGTTTTCTTGGTTCTTTTTGTACCTCACTGGTCTCTTTCTTTCAGTCTTTGCTGTTTCTCCTTATCTCCCCAACTTATTTGTATTGCCTCAGGGCTAAATTCTTACACGGTGACTTTTCTTTATTCACACTGCCCTACTTTGTGAATCTTTCAGGTTTCATGACTTTAATATCTCCTAAATATTAACAACTCTGAAATTTGTCCCAATCTCGACCTCTTTTCTCATCTTCAAACTCATATATTCAAATGCCTACTTGTGATGTCACTTTGTTGTACTATAGACATATTAAGCTTAGTATTATATATTCTAGAGTGAACTCCAATTTTGCCTTTCTTTTCCAACATTACTTTTCTAAGAGTCTTTCTTACTTTAATAAATGGAAACTCTTTCCTTCCAGTTGCTCACACAAGACCAAACAAAATTAAAAAAAAAAAAAAACATAAAAAAGCCCCAAAGTAAGCAAAAGAAAAGAACAAAACCAAAAACCATGCAGTTATCCTTTATTTCTCTGTTTTTAAAAAATCCTACTTCTAAGCCTTCAAGAAATCCTGTTGGCTCTATTGTTAAAATGCACATAGAATTGATCTCTTTCTTGTCCCTTTCATCATGACCATCATAGTTAGCCTGCCCACGTTACTGCTTTCATCATCCAACTCATCTTCCAGCTTTCACACTTCTTCTATGGTCTATACTCAACACAGCGGCTAGAATATATTTTTTAAACATAAGTGATATCATGCCCTTTTCCTCAGAATCTTCAACTGTCCTCTCTTTTCATCCAGAATAAATACTGAAGACTTTTCAATAGCTTCATAGGTTTTCAAGATCAGCCCCGCCACTACTTTGTTAACCTAATTCTCTACTCCTCTCCCTGGCACTCAGCTTCACAGTCATACTGGTCTCCTTGCTGTGTCTCTTCAGTACTCCACTTAAGCTCTTGCTCCAGAGACTTCCCTGATTTTCTTTCTGGAACACGCTTTCTCCAGATATCCCATGACTTACTACTCCCTTTCTGCAGGTCTTGTTCAAATGTTACCTTATTAATGGAACCTTTTCTTGTTACTGGATGTAAAATATTATCACTTGTCCTAAGTTGCTACTACTTTGATATATTTTTCTGTATAATATTTATCATTATTTGTTATACTGTGCATTATTTATTAATTTGTTTATTGTCTATTTCTCCCACATAGAAAATATATGTTCAGTGTGGCCAATGTTAATGAACACATGAACTAAACACCTGTGGTGCTTCTGAAACCTGAAGGATCATCACAATCATCTAAGTAGCTTGGTGTGTTAGTTAGTCCGTTTGCATTGGTATAAAGCAGTGGTGTCCAAACTTTTGGCTTTCCTGGGCCACATTGGAAGAAGAAAAATTGTCTTAGACCATACAAAAAATACACCAACACTAATGATAACTGATGAGCTAAAAAAATTGCAAAAAAACTCATGTTTTAAGAAAGTTTATGAATTTGTGTTGGGCCATAGTCAAAGTCATCCTGGGCCACATGTGGTCCATGGGCTGTGGGTTGGATAAGCTTGCTATAAAAGAATACCTGAGACTGGATAATTCATAAAAAAGAGGCTTTTTTGGCTTATGCTTCTGCAGGCTGTGTAGGTAGTAGTGTGGTGCCAGGAACTGCATCTGGTGAGGGCCTCAGGAAGCTTCCTATCATGTTGTAAGGCAAAGGGGCAGCTGGTGTATCACATAGTGAGAGAAAGAGAAGAGGAGAAGCCAGGCTCCTTTAAACAACCAGCTCTCTAGTGAACCAAGAGAGTGAGAACTCACTTATTACCATGGGAGGGCATCATGCTATTTGTGAGGGATCTGTATCTATGACCACAAAACCACTCGTCAGGCCCCACCTCTAACACTGGGGATCACATATCAACATGAGATTTGGAAGGCATAAATATCCAAACCATACTACTTGCTAAAAGTGAAAACGTCCGGATTTTTTTTTTTGTTTTTTTGCTTCGTTACTGCAGCATCCAAATGACTAGTAGAAAAGTGATTGCTGCATAGTAGATGCTCAATAAATATTTGTTGAATGAATGAAGGAGTGAATGTGTGAATGAGATGCACTCCCCACTGTCCAGGGTGGAAAAATATGTGGTTTTATTTTTATTTTTCACTAATGCAGCTCTTATTCTGTGCAACACTTAGTGCAAGGCACCAAAGCAAGTAGAAAGATATACTTTCTTTCAATTTTTTCTAGTTAAAGAGATTACCATCATAGCTACAAAAATTAAGACTTTATCTATTTATTACAATTCCATAGAACAATCTTCTCCAATATTTAGCCATTGAGTTCCACTGCCACCCCTTTTACATATTATTTATGTCTAAGTTACCATTATATGAAATAAGTAGAATGAAAATATAAAACTAAATTTAGAAGAATTCTTGGTGTATAATGGAACAAAGGATTCTGACAGGGCTCTTTTACTTAGTTTCCTGTAGGTGGCTTCACCCCGATTACTTCTTAAAAGCTACTTTGAAATTGAATTCTAGGCAATATTTTTAAATTAAGCATATCACATTTATCCATTTCACATAATTCCCCAACTAAAATAATCTCTACAGCTGTCATGGATGTAGGCTATTCTGTAAGTAATATTACTTCAGAAGATAGAAAATATGCTAGAAAAATGGAAACATATCATCACCCCCAAGCTTAGTTTCTGTCCTCTAGAAACTAACAAATCTCTGATTATGAGGTTGGAAAATGAGCAGGCTAACTAAATATTAATGCAATATAGATCAGTTTTTCTAAAATATAGAGGACCACAACAGTCATCCAAGTATCTTGTTAAAAATGCAAATTTCTAGATTTTTTTCTTTCAGAGACTGATTTAATAAGTCTGAAGTAGAGCCTGGGAAGCTGGATATTTTAAGTTCCTAAATGGTTCTGATGGACTGGGAGATGTTTGAACTATTACTCTAGGCAATAAAGGTTAATGAACTAGAGTTCGGCTGTCTTCCCTTGGAATGAGGTTTTCAGGTATCAAAAATGTCATTGGACTTTGATTAATATATAGGTCAGGTTTGGGTAGACAAACATAACTTGGAGTGGGAAATAACGGATTTATGGAGTAGCATAATTAGACATAAAACAGTTATGGTGCTCTTAATTGTAACATATGATAAGACTAAAAGAAGCTGAAATCATGAGGATATTTATTCATTTAACAAAAAGTCTAGATATGGGGACAGATATTAGGATTAGCTAATTCAGCAGCACAATGATTCCCTTACCCTTTTTTATATCTTTTGGTAAACTACTGTTCTTGGTGACTTAAGTTTTACTATTAGTACCACCCTATTGTGGTTGCTACATGATTGCTAGAGATCCAGGCATCATGTCCTCATACAATTACACCCATGAAGTGTATACGAAAGAAAGGATTAGTAGAGTTTCCTTTCATGTCTTTTAATTAGGAATGAAAACCATTCCTAGAACCTCTTAGCAGAATTCCCCTTATGTTCCATTGAGCAGGATTGTGTTATATACCCAAATCTGAACTTCAGGGGTATCTGAGAAGGTGATTATCTGATGTTTTCAGCCTTTATACTGCAAGGCAGTCTCTGCTAGCAAATAAGAAAACAGATAATGGCTGATGAGTGAGCACCCAAAGCGTTATAACAAAAATGGTGACTTCGTGGTATAAAAATAGGAGAGTGCATGTTTGTAATTTAAATTTGTGCACATGGCTCTCTCTTTCACTTTTCTTGCCAAGGCAAAGCCTTTCTCTAACTTTTAGATGTATGGTAGAACATTTTCATAAGTAAAAGAATGAAGACTTTAGCACTCCACTGTCAATATTGGATAGATGAACAAGACAGAAAATTAACAAGGATATCCAAAACTTGAACTCAGATATGGACCAAGCAGGCCTAATAGACATCTACAGAACTCTCCACCCCAAATCCACAGAATATACATTCTTCTCAGCACCACATCACACTTACTCTAAAATTGAACACATAATTGGAAATAAATCACTCATCAGCAAATGCAAAATAACAGAAACCATTACAACCAGTCTCTCAGACCACACTGCAATCAAATTAGAACTCAGGGCTAAGAAACTTACACAACTACATGGAAACTGAACAACCTGCTTCTGAATGACTACTGGATAAATAATGAAATGAAGGTAGAAATAAATATATTCTTTGAAACCGATGTGAATGAAGACACACGTACCAGAATCTCTGGGACACATTTAAAGCAGTGTCTAGAGGGAAATTTATAGCACTAAATGCTCAGATGGGAAGCAAGGAAAGTTCCAAAGTCGACACCCTGTCATCAGAATTAAAAGAACTAGTGAAGCAAGATCAAACAAATTCAAAAGCTAGCAGAAGACAAGAAATAAATAAGATCAGAGCAGAACTGAAGGAGATAGAGACACAAAAAACTCTTCAAAAAATCAATAAATCCAGGAGCTGGTTTTTTGAAAAGATCAACGAAATAGACCACTAGCCAGACTAATAAAAAAGAAAAGAGAGAATAATCAAATAGATGCAATAAAAAATAATAAAGGGCATATCACCACTGATGCCACAGAAATACAGACTATCATCAGAGATTACTACAAACAACTCTATGCACATAAACCAGTAAATCTAGAAAAAAATGGATAAATTCCTGAACACTTACACTGTCCCAAGCCTAAACCAGGAAGAAGTTGAATCCCTGAATACACTAATAACAAGGTCTGAAATTGAGGCAGCAGTTAACAGCCTACCAACCTAAAGAAGTCCAGGACCAAAAGGGTTCACAGCTCAATTCTACAAAACATACAAAGAGGAGCTGTACCATCCCTTTTGAAACTATTCCAGAAAATGCAAAAAGAGAGAATACTCCCTAACTCATTTTGTGAGACCAACATCATCCTGATACCAAAACCTGGCAGAGACACAACTAAAAAAGGAAATTTCAGGTCAATATCCATGATGAACATTGATGCAAAAGGCAAACTGAATGCAACAGCACATCAAAAAGATTATCCATCATGATCAAGTAGGCTTCATCCCAGGATGCAAGGCTGGTTCAACATAGGCAAATCTCTAAACATAATCCATCCAGTAAACAGAACCAAAGACAAAAACCACATGATTATCTCAATAGATGCAGGAAAGGCCTTCGACAAAATTCAACAGCCCCTTTATGCTAATAACTTTGAATAAACTAGGTATTAATGGAACATATCTCAAAATAATAAAAGCCATTTATGACAAACCCACAGCCAATATCATACTGAATGGGCAAAAACTGGAAGCATTCTCTTTGAAAACTGGCACTAGACAAGGATGCCCCTTCTCACCACTCCTATTCAATATAGTATTGGAAGCTCTAGCCAGAGCAGTCAGGCAAGAAAAAGAAATAAAGGTATTCAATTAGGAAAAGAGAAAGTCAAATTGTCTCTGTTTGCAGATGTTGTGATTGTATATTTAGAAGATCCCATTGTCTCAGCCCAAAATATGATAAGCAACTTCAGCAAAGTCTCAGGATACAAAATCAGTGTTCCAAAATCAGAAGCATTTCTGTACTCCAGTAACAGAAAAACAGAGAGCCAAATCATGAGCAAACTCCAATTCATAATTGCTACAAATAGAATAAAATACCAAGGAATACAACTAACAAAGGATGTGAAGGATCTCTTCAAGGAGAACTACAAACCACTGCTGAAGGAAATAAGAGAGGACACCAACAGATAGAAAAACATTCCATGCTCATGGTTAGGAAGAATCAATATCATGAACATGGCCATACTGCCCAAAGTAATTTATAGATTCAATGCCATCCCCATCAAGCTACCACTGACCTTCTTCACAGAACTGGAAAAAACCACCTTAAATTTCATGTGGAACCAAACAAGAGCCCGCATAGGCAAGACAGTCCTAAGCAAAAAGAACAAAGATAGTGGAATTGTGATTCAGCTTTCAGACTGAGAAATCATATGTATGACACTAAGGTAGAAAGAAGTTTGAATTAGTTCATACTGTGAACTCCTGAGAGAAGGACCATACCACACAACTTTGTATTCATTATGTATATATAGCAGTGTATTTTGTTTGTTTGTTTTTTTGTTTTTGTTTTTCAAGATAGGGTCTACCTCTGTCTCTTAGGTTAGGCTGAAGTGCTGTGTTGCTGTCGTGGCTCACTGATTATACTTGTGGACACAAGTGATCCTCCTGCCTCAGCCTCCTGAGCGGCTGTGACTATAGGTATGTACCTTCACATCCAGCTGATTTAAAAACTTTCCCTTTGTAGATACAGGGTCACACTATGTTGACCAGGCTGGTTTTGAACTCCTGTTCTCAAGGGATGTTCTCATCTTGAAGGGTTCCCCCTGCCTCAAGGGAGCCTCCCAGTTCACCATCCCAAAATGCCATGATTATAGGTATGAACCATTGCACTTGGCCAAAGCAGGGGGGTTTTTGAGTAGGTTAGCATTTGGTAGTTGTCTAGTAGCTGTCAAACCCCATAGTGGACTCACATGTTATTTCATTTAATTCCACAATAGTCTTGAAAGGTATTATCACTTTTATGTAGAAGAGGAAACTGAGCCTCTGAAAAGCCAGATTTCTTATTCAAGGCCATGAAATGAATAAGTGGGAGAGGTGAGGAGAAATTAACAGACAGGTACATATATATATATATACTGATTTTTTTTCCCTATTCACGATACCATGTTGCATCTAAACAATAAATGACTGTTGTTGAATAAATGAGTAAGTTAAGGCTGAAAGACCTGTAAATGTGGACGTGTAAAACAGTAGATTCAGTCTTTTATCATAAATATGTTTGACCAGGTATTTTAAGTTATCTAATTTTTTGTAACTAAATTGTTCTAGCTACATTTTGCAATTCTCTGCTCATTTCTATGACCACCATTTATAGTGAACCAATGCTTATCATGCCTAGGATTGTCAGAAGCTCAGGTTTTCAAGTTGAAAGTTTATGTCATAGAAGCAGGAGAGAAAACATCAACCTGTGGACAACCATTAAGCAGCAGATGTTATACCTTAACCCAATATAGAAATGTATCACTTTCAGATGAACAAAACAAAATGCATTTTGATTTAGAAAATGTTTGGTGACATTTTATCCTCAACAGGTTCTAAAATGTGAGACCCTTTTCACCTGTAGCCTCTGCAACTGATAGCCTTCTGTTCACCAGCATGGAAAAATATGTCTCATATTAAGTGATGGCAGAAGCATCTGTTTCTGTCATTTTGGCTGCACATCAACTTCTCACATATGCAAATGATATAAGCTCTTAAAAAAGAGACGCTTGGTATAATTGACTTTGTACTAAATGGTGTGAAATGTTTTGTTTTTGTTTTTGTTTTTGAGACACGGTATTGCTCTGTTCCCCAGGCTGCAGTGCAGTGGCACCATCTCTGCTCACTGCAACCTTTGCTTCCTGGGTTCAAGTGATCCTTCTGCCTCAGTCTCCCAAGTAGCTGGGACTACAGGTGTGTACCACCAGGGGTGCAAAATGTTATTCCAGACTGTGCTTTATCTGGTGGGTAAACTTTGAGTGCAATTCTTGACCAAAGACTTGGGAAATCTGATTGCTTCAGGGAATGTCAAAGCTAGATTAAAAATATGGAGAAATATAATGGCACATCTTTTTAATGCTAAATGGGGAAAATGGTTAACTTAGTATATACAACCTGGGCCAGTGTCAGAAAATCAGTTTCCAAGCTTTAGTTTATTCTGACCAGTTATGTGAACTTGAGCAGGCTGTTTTTTTGTTCCTTATACACTCCTAGAATCTGAGATACAAGGGCTTCACCATCTAGGGCAGGGCATTCCAAAATTAGAAAAGTCTACTACTGATGATATGTACGATGATTTTAAGCAGAAATATGGCATGGCATTCAATACCTTTGAATCTTATAAGTTAGTTTCCTTCTTGTTCACTCAGATTTTCTTAGGAGGAGGAAGCCTGAGTTTGGGCTACTGACCTCTCCAGTACTTTGTAATCTTCTTCTTTTTTTTTTTTTTTTTTGAGATGGTTTCCCACTGTTGCCCAGGCTGAAGTGCAGTGGCACCATCTCAGCTCACTGCAACCTCCGCCTCCCAGGTTCAAGTGATTCTCTTACCTCAGCCTCCTGAGTAGCTGGGACTATAGGCACATGCCACCATGCCCAGCTAATTTTTGTATTTTTGGTAGAGATGGGGTTTCATTATGTTGGCCAGGATGGTCTCGATCTCCTGACCTCATGATCCACCTGCCTCGGCCTCCCAAAGTCCTGGGATTACAGGCGTGAGCCACTGTGCCTGGCCGTAATTGTCTTTTTAATAGTGTGAGACTCAAGCTCAGAGTCTTTGACCAAAAAAAAAAAAAAAAGCTAATTAGACTGCCATAATACTATTTTGTTTTCAACATATTAATTTTTAGATTACCTTCCATTTGTGGCTAATGCTACTGTTAATTAGTTACTTCCAAAATTTTCTCACTTTAAATATAACCATTTAAGTAACGAAAGCATTCAATTTAAATAAAATAGTAAACAATATTAAAGATGGTACATAAATGAAGCAATTACTCATTCAATCAGCAAATATTATGTATCTACTAATGCCAGTCTCTGTTCTAAACATTGGGGAATATAGCAAAAATAAGCTAGATATGATTTCCTTTAGAAAGCTTAATTTTTTTTTTTTTTTTGAGACAGGGTCTTGTTCTGTCGCCCAGGCTGGAGTGCAGTGGCACGATCTCGGCTCACTGCTACCCCTGCCTCCTGGGTTCAAGTGATTCTCCTATCTCAGCCTCCCAAGTCGCTGGGATTACAGACACGTGCCACCAAGCCCAGCTAATTTTTATATTTTTAGTAAAGACAGAGTTTCACCATGTTGGCCACGCTGATCTGGAAATCCTGACTTCAGGCAATCCACCCAGTTCAGCTTCCTAAAGTCCTAGGATTACAGGAATGAGCCACCACACCTGGCCAGGAAGCTTAACATTTTGAGGAAAAAGAAAATAACAAAACAAATTGAGTAAATATAAAATATTCTGTGTTGTGATACATTATATGAAAATAAGGCAGGGTAAGTGATGCAGAGAGAAAGTGTGTATGTGTGTACTTTCTTAGTTAGGATAGTCAGGAAACAGTTTTCTTAAGAGGAATGGAATAAATGGAAGGAGTAATCTATGCAAAGGTCTTGGGGAATGTGACTGTAGCCAAAAAGAGTAGCAACTCTCTGTGCCAGAAGCAGGATAAACTTGTTATACCAAAGAAACAGCAAAAAGCCATGTGGCTGGACTTGAGTGAGTAAGCAGATAATGTAGGAAGATGAGATCAAGGAAGAGGAAAAGAGAGCATGCAGGGCCTCACTAGCCATCATAGGGAGTTTGCATGGTATTCTGGGTATAATGGAAAGTCTCTGGAGATGCTTTAGTTGGTATATGCCACAATCTACTTTATTAAAGAAAACATTTTCATGACGCTGTTAAAGAAGACTTCTATAATGGGGGTTTTGCACTAAGGGAGATAAAGTGAGTTCAACTCCAAATGTAAGGACAAGTGATGATTATAGCCAAGGAGCAGGGTGAGGGTCAATGAATAGGTGGCAAATTACTAAGAAAAAGCATTAGGAGTAAGGAGGACTCTGGCTAAATGGACTTGACAGCATTCTTGCTGAACTGACACCAGAGTGATAAGATGTCAAGAGAGATCAGATACCAAAGGTGGGGGATGAAGAATTTGATCATATATCAGTGGTGGGGGATTTCTGATAAACTGACCCAGCAGGATTCATGGCTAAAATTGGACTAAATGGGCCAAGAATAGAGCCCAAGGATGAGGCCTACTGGAAAAAAGGGCTAAGAGGATCTTGACTCTCATTTGGACAAGGAGAGGGTCTTTGTGTGCTTTATAATTTAGAAATACTTTTTGGAAGTTTTATAGGGACCTTAATGCAGGGAGACACCCATTGAAATGACAAGATGAACAGAAGTGACTGTAGTGTTCTAGGCGGGTGATGATGGCGGCACTGACTCAGGGCCACTAAGTACAGTTATGTAGGTTGAGAATCAAATAAGGGCTGAAGTATATCTAGAGATCTGTCCTTCAAGTTCCCTGACACAGGTTATATTCCACTGAATGAAGAAGAGTCTTTTTAATTTAATTAAGTTCCAGGATACACGTGCAAGCTGTGCAAGTTTGCTACATAGGTAAACATGTGCCATGGTAATTTGCTGCATAGATCAACCCATCACCTAGGTATCAAGCCCAGCATGCGTTAGCTATTTTTCCTGATGCTCTCCCTCCCCACAACCCCTTCTCTGACAGTGAGAAGTTGTTGTGTGTCCCAGTGTGTGTTGTTCCCCTCCCTGTGTCCATGTATTCTCATTGTTCATCTCCCACTTATAACTGAGAACATGGAGTGTTTGGTTTTCTGTTCCTGCATTAGTTTGCTGAGGAGAATGGCTTCCAGCTCCATCCATGTCCCTGCAAAGGAAATGATCTCATTCCTTTTTATGTCTGCATAGTATTCCATGGTGTATATATACCACATTTTCTTTATCCTGTCTATCATTGTTGGACGTTAAAAAAAATCTTTGCAAAGTCATCTGCTGCTAAACCATGTGCCCACAGAAGGACAATATTTTTCTAAATCTCTTGGATGTCTCACTTTCTCATCCAGCTATATACCTACCCCAAATGGGTACCTTTAAATCCTTGGCATGATGACAATTTTAAACTAATGGCATCCTTGCTTGTACTAGGGCTGTGCTGATAGAATTGGTGAGGAAAAAAATGGATTCAGATTACATTTCAAAAGTTTAACCAATAAGATTTGCCAATGGATTGGATGTGTGGGTTGAAGAAAAGAGAAACATCAGGAATTTTTTCAATACTATTGACTTGAACTATTGGATGATAGGTAGTGCCATTTATAGACTTGAGGAAGCCCAAGGAAAGAATAAATTTGGACACTTTAAAGGGGGTAAGTTTTTTGTTAAACAGTTTCATTTTGGACATATTAAATATGACATGCCTATTAGATATCTCAGTGGTGATATTTAATATAAAGTAGTATATATGAATTTGGAACTCAAATAAAAGGTTACAAATGAATATATGTTTAAGAGCAAATGTATAGATGATATTTAAAGTCAAATGGATGACTAGTGAACAAGTGTAGATTGAGGCCAAACATTGAGTCCTGGAACATTTCAACTTTTAGAGATTAGGAAGAGAAGAAACTGTCAAAGACTGAAAAGGAGTGACCAATGAGGTAGGAGAACATTTCAGGATAATATGTCCTAGAAGTTTGGTTAATAATGTGCCTCAAGATGGACAGCGTGATCAACTGTATTAAATACTGCTATCAGGTTTAGGAAAATGGGAACTGAGAATCGGTCATTGATTTGGCAAGATGGAGATAATTTATTACCTTGACAAATATACCTTGCTGGCATATAAGAAACAAAAAGCCTAATCAGAACTGATTGAAGAGAAACATGGAAGTGAAGAAATGGGATCCAGAAAAAATGGAAAAATAATTTTTTAAGCAGTCTTGCCATAAAGGGGACTATAAAAGAAGAGTGATAGGTAAAAGGTGATGTCGGATTCAGGAGATTTGGTAGTCAGTCATGTCCATTGGCATATACATAACTAGCAACAACATTCCCATCAGTGAATCACAAAGATGCGATGTGAATGATTGAGTTTTGAGAAACTTTTTCCTATTCTAATATTCCTCTGTTTGTAGATAGAGATCTTAAAATCCAGGAGGTAAAGTGGGTTGTCCACATTCTGCAACTTGCTAGGAGGCTAAGCTTTCTGATTCCTACCCCAGAATTACCTTAGCCACCTATATTGTTTGCGTGTGTCTAATCTCTGGGCTAGGGTACTTGGTAAAGGACAGAGAATTTATTATTATCTATGTTCACATTGTCTTTTTTTAAATATATAATAAATTTTATTTTCAAATACTAATATCAAATGGAAAAAATGAAATTAAAAAACATTATTTACAATTGTGCGAAAGTTCATAACTGAGTTAGCCATAAATTAAGCACAAGGTGAACAAAATTTGTATAATGAAAAAACCCAATAGATTTGGGAAATCAAAGAAAATTTAAAGCAACCATGAGTCATTCTATTTAAATGTTTAAGAAAATCTAATATTGTTGAAAAATCAGTTCTCACTAATGAACGACAGATTCAATAAAATCTCAATCACAATTTCAGGAGCTTTAAAATTGCCATGAAAATGTAAAGGATCTAGATAACTCAATCTTGGAGAGAAAAAAAAAAAACAAAAGCAAAATTGATTACTTATATCTCAAGGTGAATATAGATTTGCAACAATCTAGCCAGTGTGATGTTGAAATGAGGAAAGACATATAGATCAATGAAACAAGCTAGAAAGTCAAAGTAATAAGCAAAACAACAACAAAATGATACAGTTTTAAATTACATTTTAATACTCATAACTAGGCCTATTCTCAAACATTAGAAATTTTGTATAAAAATATTTTGTCTTTTTTTTATTGTGTTTCCTCTTCTTTATGAAGAATTATTTAACATTAACCATTTTAATCATATCTGTAGTATTTCTCAAAGTGCCTCTTAATTTTCTTTCTAATATTTTATTTTATAAAGTTGTTTTTATTTTATTATATTTGCACTACATGAAATATACCAGGAGATGTCTCAACAGCCTTTAATTTATTTTGACTCTAGTTTTATTTTTCTTTTTAATTGTTTGATTTTTAACTTAATCTATAAAAATTATTATTTATTTTGCTGCATGGCAGAGTGATCCTCTTGAGACATCATTCAAATTTTATTTCTCCCTTGCTAGTTCTCCTTTAATAGGACTTCTAGTTTAAAATGGTACCAGCCTAAGTGTGTATAAGGTTGTCTTTTCTAACTTTTCAATTAATCACATAACACAATACAGAAATACACACAAAAAATACAATAACATCACTAACTAGGAAAGTTAGACGATTGTTGGAACTCAAATCCAACAGAAAACAACTTCAGAGAACAATGGATATCCAATATCAAAGTACTGAATAGCTGAATTTGTGAATAGACACTGAATTCTATTGGCATGCAAGGAGAGAATAGTGATGACTGAATCATTGGTGAAAAGAATTTTGGGTAAAAAGAAAAACATAAATGGCAGACATTTGAGAATGTTGGTGATGTCTTTATAAGACAATAAAGTGGGTAAATTGATTTGTGCCAAGGGCAAGAAATGGGTAGCATCTGAAAATGAGATTGGTAGATAGGTGATTCTAGGTTGTTATTAAAGGACTCTGGGTTCTTGGCAGAAGTTTCAGCCTATTGTAGTAGGAATTGGAGAGCTACTGGAGATTTCTGAGGTGAGGAGTTGGATGACCAGAAACTGATTTTATTTGTGGAAAGGGATGGAAGAATTCCTAAAAATCTGAAGTTGAAGTCATAGTTGGCTACTGAGGTGACAGCAACAGGAATTCATGAAGGAAGGAAAAGTCATAGGGGATGTTCTATTTAATTTGAATGATAGGCCAAATATACAAGAAATTTTCAAGAGACTTTTGAAATCAAGTGTGGAGCGTAAATGAGTGGGAGGAATTAACAGTAGAATTTTATGAGGCCATTGGATGAAGTTGAGTGTTGAGTCTACAATGCTTAGCACAAGAGTTCTTTTGGAGGATGAAAGAAAAACAGGAACTCAAGACAGTTATTGAAAATATTCATACTCAATTCTTTGAATTTCCATGTCTGCTACTCTGAAATGTGGTTAGTTATTACCCACTCCACCTACCATACTCACAGTGGTTGAGAGGCTCTCACGGAGTGAGGGTTGAGCATTCTTTGGAAAAATGTGGTGTTATTTCAGATGCAGTGTGAAATTTCAAAGACAAATGATAAAAATGTGATCAAACAGGATGACATTACAAGTTATTTTTTAAAAAATAATGAGATGGAGAAAAGGTAAAATTACGTATCAGTATAAGTGACTTTCATATATTTCAATGAGACTGGGTCTTGGATACTCCTGCACATAGGAGTTCCAACACTTAGTTCCAAACTTGAGTTGGAAAATGTAAAAACAACTGTTAAAGAAGAATTTTATTTTTTCTGATTCAAATTGAGAGAAAGCAAATTGTGTAACTGTCGCTTTAAAGAAGCAGCTGGTAGCATATGTCAAGACAATTTGCAGCTATTGTCACCTCTTAAAGATACTGAGAAAATTGAATTGCTGACTAATGTGGTTGGGGGTGAAGGTCACCTTTCAGGAACCCAGTGACTGCAGTATCATCTTACTTTAAGATTCTGTCTTACAAAGTTGCATTTGAAATAAAGCTTTCCTCTTACAGTTATGTTTTAAGATACATCAAATTTGACTGTGTAAATAAAAATGTATATGCATATATTTACATAGTATGTATTTATATAATAGAAGAAAATACATCCTCCCCACCCCATGCTGTTTCTCTTTTGCTTATAGAAACCAGTTGTGGGGAAGTGGGAGATTGGAAGGAATTTGGATGAAGATAAAAGGAAAAACAAACTAACAGAAAGATCATTTCAAAGCTTTTTTTAAAAGTCATTTTTTGTACCTTATGAGGCAGATATCTTTGTTGCTTGTACATGTACCATTATCTGCTCGTGTCTTATGCAAAGAAAGCCTGACTTGGTGTGAGTAAGTATATACAGGGGAACTGAAAACTGCTTTGCATTAAAATGTAAAATGCTGTCTGCCCTGTGGGTAGGGGAAATTTTTGCAGATTACTTTACATTTGGGAGAATATTGTCTTTCTTTGGGAGTCTGTTTTCATGTACGTGTGTGTATGCATTATGTTCTGAATGTTGAAGTATGATGCGGCATGTCTTCACCTTATGATGGTGGTGACCCTTCAAAATACATTGTGCTTGGCATGTGCCAGTGACACAGTAAACACTGTATATTTGGAGAACTGAGTAATGAAGGGGTCAAATATATTTAAATCCATCAAGATCTACTAGATTTGGAGTGTCAAAAGCTTCCTCCGCTGTGCAGTGTTCTGCTGAAGCCTTCTGTGGCCTTTTTCCATGTTGAATAATCAAATCAGATAATGTACTCAAATGCTTAATTGTGTATCACCATGATACACACTAACCCAAAGTGACCATCGATGACATTCTAATTCTGTGCTTTGCCCTTCACCTTGAAGTTCCTTCTCCTTTCTCTTTATCCTTATTGTAAACTCATCACCTTCTTTTCTGTTCCTAGATCAGAATAAACGTTTCTTCATTACTCTCCATGCAGTTGTTAGGTTATCTGACTTCAGTCAGTCTCTCTATCCTGTGTAATTTAGCACCCATCTTCAGTGTTTCTTAAATTTTATCTAGGGCAGGTAAGCCCCTGAGGCACCTTCAGAAACAAGTGGGAGGTGCACTAAGCTCCTCACTCAGATTCAGTTGAGTTTGCTAATTATTGGTCCTGGGGTTGAATCAGGATTCCAGAGAAGAAAAATGCTAACTCTTTTAGGACTCACGAGCATACTGCAGCCTATGAAATATCCATGAACATAATTTTAAAAGTAGTTCAGTGCGTTCTCCCACACTGGAAAAGTACATTTTCAAAGGGAAATAAAATTTAAGGCTGTTTCTTCCTATAATCAGAGCCCTATTATTGAGGTGAAGCCAATTTTAAAATATAAGGATTTTTAGATATAGTAAACCCTAGAAAATTTTTATTTTAAACCTTTCTGTTCCTCACCTTTCTGGCTTTAAAGATAACCTTCAGAATATAAATTGATGCAGCAAGGGTTGAAGCCCAGAACCAAGAGTTCTGATGCAATATCTCAAAGAATGTTGCAGCCTCTTTCTTCTATATGGATTGCTAAGAACACTGTCAGAACTGAAAATGGAATAGCAATCAGGTTTTGTTAGACATTAACTCAGTACTTGCCTTGAGAATTTAAACTCGGCTACCATTTAGAGCACTGCATAGCCTGTGTGACCACGAACACCTGCCTCTTTTATTCTTGCATTTGATGGGAGGTTTCAGAGAGTATATGTCTTATACACTTCAAATGTATGAAGCAGAATAAAGAGCTGCATAGTTATGCATCCTAGAAAATAATTGGCTTGCAGCTATTTTTAACTTCAATTCCATTTACAGGAATTGTTTAGCATGTAATGTGTACAAAGATTAAATGTGAAAACATAAAACAAAAATCAACATCTTCAAGGAGCTCACTGTCTGATGAGGATGGGTAGGACAGTTATGTAAAAATCATTACCATATGTATTATAAAAGTAATATATATCAGTTCAGAAGTAGAAATGGCCCTGTCATATTACTATTATTTATTTTAAATAATGATTATTTCTCAACAATAGCTATAATTAACTGAGTATTTTGTGTTGGGTACTATCCTAAGGGCTTTATTTTGTATCAGTTAATCTACCCAATGACCTGTGAGGTAGGTACACATTCTATGTAGGTTAGAAGACAGCCTGAGAGGAGTTAAGTGGCTTGTCCTAGATCCTACAGTTCATAAGTTAAAAAGGAAGAATTTAACTTCTATTCCATCTGACTTTAAACCCTTGCCTTAAATACTTTGTATAATTGCTGCCCTAGAAAGGTGAATGCTCATGTGGGACCTGGGAGATGAAAATTCCAGAAAGACAGTTTCCGAAATCTCAAAGAACTGGAGATGATAAGTTTTTGGAGACATTCTTTGTTATATATTTTTTTCTTTATACACTAGAGGTTTCACAGCAACAGGCTTATTATGACCACAACTGAAGAACACAAACAGAGTTAAGAAAATGTTTAGCGTATAAACAAGTTGCTAATTCATTGCAATCTATTGATAGCTACTCACCCCGTGTAGGAGTCTGAACATATACATATATAAACAAATAGAAGACGTTTTGCAGATTTTGAACTGCAAGATGGTTTAAATGTTACCTTACACATGAATCAAATCAGTTTTGTTTTGCCCTCTATTGGAAGGAGCTATCGTAAATAACATTTGGCTTTTCTTGGTATTTGGTTAATTTTAAGTAGAACACTGAAAAGGAACACATTTATGTGTGGTTAATTTAATTTACTCAAATAATGAAAAGATGTGTTCATTTCCATTTCTTTAATATCAACAGATACAAATGGTAAATGTAGCTAAAACAATTTAAAATCCCTACTTTTCATGGATCTTTAGAAGTTAAAACTGTAATATGTATGCTGTCTTACCACTTTTAAAATAATTTATTCAAATATTCTCTACTAGTTTGTTATTCACTCCAATATGAATTTTAAATTTTATATACATATGGATAGTAGACATTTTTACAGTTAGTGGAAAGCAAAAGTTGGTTACCTTTATTATCCTTAAAACTTCAAATTCTACTGATTATAACACTATTACTTACCTACCTCATTTTTAGTAACCTTGCTTGAAAATGAAACTTTCTTATGGTGGATAATGATATGATCTTTGTATCAAAATAAGAATTTTCCTTAAATAATAATTTAGTTTTGGCCTACAAATAGAATGGAATTCTCATTATTAGAGTCTTACTGTCTTAAATTTCCATCTCATAATTGTCATTATTTTGATAATTGTACTTTTAGTTTCCTTTTGACAAGTATCTCTTCTCACTTTTTAACCCACATAATTTGGATAAAGTCAACTCCTATCTCCTGACTTGTTCAGAACTGGGTACATTATTGGGTAGGTACATGAGTACATGGTACTCAATTCCAGAAGTGTGTAAGAATGTATAGTTGGGAGAGAGAAGCTTGGAGGTGCTGAGAGCTTTCAACTGGGAAGAACTCATCAAATGATGCCAACACAGAGAAAAACTGTGCACGCTGTAGAAGGGTTGATGTCTGACAACATTGTTGGAGCACTTGGATCTAGCTGTGTCCAAAGGAAGAATGATTCATTGAATTCTTCAGTTTTTAAAGCCAAAAACCCTTCCTTTCTCCTTACCCTCTCAGGCAGTTTGAGTTGTTTCTGTCACATGCAGCTCATAATGTTGACCAAAATATTATGTTATGTGGAAATAACATGGGAAACAGAAGACCTAGAGTCTTCCTCAAAGTAATTTACCATGTAGTAGGATAAAGAAGATAGGCATGCAATAACTAAAAAACAGTATAAAATATATTATTAGATGTCAGACTATGAAATAGTCTAAACAGCTCATGACATACTTGCAGTAGACAGTATGAAATTTCTTCCTAATATGTCGAACCTCTATTCAATCTTTTTTTAAACTTCAATTTTTTTTTTTCTTGAGACGAAGTCTTGCTGGGCTGCCAGGCTGGAGTGCAGTGGGGTGATCTCGGCTTACTGCATCCTCCGCCTCCTGGGTTCAGGAAATTCTGCTTCAGCCTCCTGAGAAGTTGGGATTACAGGCATGCACCACCACATCCAGCTAATTTTTGTATTTTTAGTAGAGACGGGGTTTCACCATGCTGGCCAGGATGGTCTTGGTCTCTTGACCTCTTGATCTGCCTGCCTTGGCCTTCCAAAGTGCTGGGATTACAGCCGTGAGCCACTGTGCCTGGCCCAATCTTAAGTTACCTATTTGATATTTGAAAGTGCTGCCCCAACTTCAGAGTCAACAGATATGAAGACAGAGTACCTGAAATGTGGCACAAAAGTACATGTACTTTGCATTAGATAAAAAAATTACAAGAAAATATCAAGAAAAATAAAATTGCCACATTTTGCAATAGATAAAATACATCGAAGAAATTATAAGAAAATTAAACAATGAATACTTCCACAAATAGCAAAACCAATGACACAAATAAAAAAATTGAACAAAACAGAAAATAAAGAAATATGTTTCTAAAACTGGCTATGTTAAGATTTTCCTTTGGTTCTTAATTGGTACTTGAAATTCTCTTGTTTAAGTTATTGTCTACTATCTCTAACCTAGAAACTAAATCCATTTCAAACCTCTCTGATTCCAACTTACTTTATTCATTCCTATGTACACAGGTAGACTGGTGTGGCAGTCATATAGAGCAGAACAGTAACAAGTCTGATTGAGCCCTGGAAATTCTAAAAGAGCTCCATGAATAGTTTTTTGGGCATCTGTGGTTCTCCAGAGGCTGTTTGTTGAATTTGGGGTAAATGTGCTTTCTTCGCCTAAGATAATTCAAACTCTTATCAGTCTCTCAAAGGAATCTATGATCCAGAAAATGTTGGAATTTCCTTCCAATTTAGAGTTATTTATAAGAAATGATTTCTCTTAGTTATATATTAATATATAGTATTATGTTACGTTTTTGGCCTGTTTAAATGAACTATGGACAGTGCTAATGTCCCAAATCAATCTTAGAATTTAATACATTTTTTTCCCTTGTAAAACATACCATGCAGACTTCAGACTGTATTCATTCAGGTTCAGTCAAGTAATAATTGTTTCCATATGTTTAGCTTAAAAATGTGTGACAGTATTACCTATTCAAAATTATATTTGATCAATTTACATTTATCAACTATTCCTGCTTTTCATGGATGTTAGCTTTATTCTGCTTGGGGGCTTTCCTCCATTTTTAAGGAACAAGGTTTCATATAGCTCTTGACCTACACATTTCTCAGCTTTTTCACTATTAAAGTTCTATTTCTTTTTGAAATAAGCCTGGCACAGAAAGATACAATTTCTAGTTCAAGAAAATCCTAGGGAAAACATTTGCTTGGCCTCACATGCCCTCCCCTGGTTTTCTGTGGCCAAGGGAGTAGATATGGCTAGCAGTTCTAATTAGAATGTATTTGGAGTGATAAATGAAGATAAAAGAGCATCCCCACCCCCAAAAGTACATTATTCACAGGAGATACTTGGTGTGATGGGAAAATAATAAATACTGGCTGGAAAAGTGCATGTTAAGAAGTAAAATGAAATATGCTACCAATATTTGAAATGGCATGGAAAGGTGATAGTTCAGTTTGAGCAATAATGTTCATTCTGGGACATAAGAAATATAGGTTAGCGAAATAGGCGAGGACCAGGTTCAGAGAACTCTGTATACTCTGGTAAGAGATTTGAAACCCTGCAGGCCAGTATGTTGTAAATATGGCAGCAGACTAATAGGATGGAGGGGAATTTGTTAAAATGCAGATTCACGACCTGAACACTAAACACAAAGAATCCAGATCATGGGGTACCTGAGAATCCACATTTTAATTTTAATTTTGTTTATTTATTTTAATTTTCCTTTAAGTTCTGGGATACATGTGCAGAATATGCAGGTTTGTTACATAGGGTTACATGCACCATGATGGTTTGTTTTATCTATCAACCCATCTTCTAGGTTTTAAGCCCCACATGCATTAGGTATTTGTCGTAACGTTCTCCCTCTCCTTGCTCCCCATGCCCAACAGCCCCCAGTGTGTGATATTCCTCCTCCTGGGTCCATTTAATCTCACTGTTCAACTCCCACTTATGAGTAAGAACATGTAGTGTTTCATTTTCTGTTCCTGTGTTAGTTTGCTGAGAATGATGTCTTCTTGCTTCATCCATGCCCCTGCAATGGACATGAACTCATTCTTTTTAAGGCTGCATAGTAGAGAATCTGCATATTTAAAATACACCTTGGGTAATGCTTATATACTCAACTAAAGATTGAGGTTTGCTATTAAAGAGAATAGAAAACTAGTGGAAAAGAAAACTATACAGCATTAATTAAAATATTTGTTAATATGACTACAGCCTCCAGATTAAAGATTACTGTATGTCAATGCATGTGTTTGAGGAGCTTATGGGGTGCATATCCTATGTGTACATCTCAGAGTGTTTTCGTTCCAGTTAAATATTTCCAGGAGAGCATCGTGCAATGGGATAGAGATTTAAACATTCAATGGGAAACTCTAAAAAAACATTGAATCCCCCAAAACATGAAGAATTATTAAATAAGACAGAAAGATTCTGAATGACACGTTAGTGAAGGGGGTATCATGTGTGATCTCTAGAGGTATACTGCTAGATCAGCATATTCTCTTTAATCAGGAAAAATTAGGTGTTAAATTGTTATCCAGCTGTGGTTACATTCATCACTTAATTTTATTTCCTAGCATCTATGAAATTAAGAAAGGGTTTTTGCTGCATTTGTTCTTGCCTACCAATGCAGAGAAGATGGATGAAGCCCAAGAATTAGGACAAAGAGTTGCATCAGGGTTTTTAGAAATTAACTTCATTATTCTCTGGTGAACTTGGGGACAATTTCTTACAAAACCATTCTTTCTTCCAAGCTAGTAAAAGTGATTCTCCTAACCATTTCTGGCAATCTTTCTTGCTAGCAGAAATTCAGCAGTAGAATAATTTTCTCATAAGAGTAGTAAACACACACACACACACACACACACACACACACACACACACACACACAGACACACACACACAAAATGCATTCTCTGATGTTTGCTAGAATAAGCATGTATGATTTAATGGTTAAGTAGCGAAAGCTTTGGCCCATGGAGGAATGCTTAAAAGTTTGGCTTCTTTAAGGTGGAAAAATGTAGTAAGTTAAGTGTTTTAAATTTATTTTTTAAATTAAAGTTTCAAATTTTTAAAAAATTTTTTTTATTTTTCAGCACCTAAAGTCTCATAAAGTTCTACAAAGCTATAGGAAGAATATCTGTCCCCAGGTTCTCCTGCCCATTTCTTGCATTCTAGAAGCAACCATTTTCAACAGAATTTTGTAGAAAGCACCTGCACATTTCTGAGCAACAGCTTATGGCACTATTCATTGATTTTTTTTTTTTAGTTTTAACCAACATCTATTAACTTAGCACTGAGGGAATGTGTTCTCTTTCCAGGTCCACAAGGGGGCGTAGTTCTAAGGGCAAGCACTTCCCAGTGCCATGCCCTACTCCCATCTCTCTCCATTCGGGAGATTTAATGGTTTCTGTTTTTAATTTTCCCTGGTGCAGGAAAGGGTCAAAAGTCAATCACTCCAGCGGAAGTTCTAAGGAACTCCTTTCATTAGCCCAGGGTCTTAGAGAAGGTGGGGATTCCTCCCTGGTTAAAAGTCCCCTTCTTCCACACCCCTTTGGACTCCATGTTTGGGGCCCCTTCCATGAACACTCTCACGTGGAAGCCATCTTTCTCTCTCCTGGATTTTCCCTCTGGAGCCCCCTTCCAGTCTCTCGTGGAAGCCTGTCTTCCCCTCCTAAACTCCATCTCTCTCTCTCTATTCCCTTCCACTCAGTCTGGAAGCTGCTTTCCTCTCTTGGATTCTATCTGTCTGGATTCTCTCACTTGATGTGAGAGTTAGCTGTTTCTTTCTTTCCCTCTCTCTAAATAAATTGCTTTCTACAAACACTTTTGAGTCCCACATTTACTTTTACGAGGGCCCTGCACTGTGGTCTCCTTTCCCATTCTTGGGGGAGTGACAGACCAAGAACCTGGAGAAATGTCTTCTCAGGGGAACTGAGGGCTCCCCTGAATCTCAACATTATACCACCATGGAGGAGGACAATTTACCTCTTCGTCATCACCTGTCCCTGTATAGGCATTCATAAAAACATAACCTCTCATTCAGCCAAAATAGTTATGTCATTATTTAAAGTAGATGAAGTTTCAGACTTTTATTTACTATGATCTTGTAAATTCTAGTCAAAACAGAGCTGTGTAGTTGTAGTATGTTTTAACCACTACTCATTTGTTGCATAACTTCCTCTTTTTCTTTAATTGCTAACAGTAATAATTTTTCCATATATATGTGTGTATGTGTGTGTGTGTGTGTGTGTGTATACATGTATATTTATTTTCTCATTTCTGTTACATTTTTCTATGTGTCCTTTCAACCTGTTCAAACATATCAGGTATCCTGTTACTTTTATCTTCTGTCCTCCCCTCTCCCCCCGAAATGGAGTCTTGCTCTGTTTCCCAGGCTGGAGTGCAGTGGCGCCATGGTGGCTTACTGCAACCTCCACCCCCTGGGTTTAAGCAATCCTCCTGCCTCAGCCTCCCATGTACCTGGGACTACAGGTGCATGCCACCATGCCCAGATAATTTTTTGTGTGTTTTTCTTTTCCTAGAGGTGGGGTTTCACCATTTTGGTCATGCTGGTCTTGAACTTCTGACCTCAGTGATCCACCCGCCTTGGCCTCCCAAAATGCTGGGATTTCAGATGTGAGTCACCATGCCCAGCCCTATCTTCTTGACAATATATCAGAACCTCTTTGAACTTTTCCAATCTATTCAGCTATACAACTGTGAGCCTGGACTTTCCCTTCATTATCATCTAGGAGGATTCTCTTCATCTCTTACTTGGATTGGCCTCTCTATTTCCTGGATCCTATCACTTCTTTATTTTGGTAGAATAGTAGTAACTATTTCCATGAAATGGTGAGTAGGATATTTTTGGAGACCTTCCATATCTGAAAATCTCTTCAGTCTATCAACATGCTTAGTAGATAATTTGGGTTGGAGTAGAGCTCTAGGTTGGAAATAATTTTATGTCAGAACTTTGAACTTATTATTTCATTGTCTTTTTGTTTCCAGTATTGATTTTGAAAAATCTGAAGTCATTCTTAAACATGAAACTTAATAAGTAATCTATCTGTTTTTCTGCCCCTCTTTGGAAGCTTTTCATATTTTTTCTTTCTCTCTAATGTTCTAAAATTTCACATGCTTTGTTTTATTTTCATTTATTTTTTTCTGAACAACTTATGTGTTTTTCAGTTTGAGATTCAAACCTCTCAGTATGGGAAAATTTTCTTGAATTATTTTGCTTACATATTGCTCTTCTGTTATATCTTGCTTCTCTGTTTTCCTCTTCCGCATTTTCATTATTATTGAACCCCATGAATTGATTTTTGAATGTTTACAAATCTTTTTTCTTCAATTTTATACCCGTAGGAGATTTTATTAATATTATTGAGCAACTCTTTATTGAGCCTTTCATTTCTGTTATTGTATTTTTGGTTTCTTGAACTCTCTTGGCCTATGGAAAAAATATATACACACACATGTATATGTAATATATATAAAATTATGCTATTTTTGTTTCAGGGATACAAATTCATTTTCTCTCTCTGAAGATATTAGTGATAGTTTTTGAAGCATTTGTTTTTTCTGCACAGTTTGTTTGCTTTAAATAGGTTTTTTTTTTTTTTAGTTTCTGTCTTTGGGTCTATATATTTAAAACTTTCCTCAGATGTTTGATGATCTTTCCCTTTCTGTACACATTTAAGAGTGAAACACTGAAACGCTGATTGGAGGATCTTCCTGTGTGTGTTTGTGTACGTGAGTGTGTTCAAATATAAGCTTCATTTCATTGGTCAACACTTGATGTTTGTAACTTTAGACCTTGTTTCTTGAACTTGTTGGATGGCCCAGTAAAGATTCTTCCTAATTCCTGCTTGAATGATGTAAACAGCATCTAGTATTCTAGAAGCTGAACAGGGGAGGTGGCTATGCATTTTAGTGTTTTATTAAAACTTTTATTTAATTCCTTGGATTTCCTTATTCTTGCGGCCCTTAATTGTGTCCAGCCCAGAAGCTCAGTTTCACTTCTCCATAGAATAAACTTCCAGTATTTTATTAGGTTGGGGAGGAAATCTAAAGACTTCCTATATAGAATCTACTCATTCTCCAGTTTTCAGCCATACTTTTACATTCACTTCAAAGAGTAATATGTGCAAACAACGCAGGTATTTTTTGAGGGATTTTTGCAGTCCCAGTAGGTTGTTTCTCAGCTGCCTCTCTCCTGGCTTAGGAACCAGTTTCTTTGTGTATGTCCTTTATCCTTCTGCCCTTAAGTTTCCAGAATTTGTTACTCTTCCTTTATTTTTTTATCTTTTTGTATTCACACTTTTAAAAATTATTCCTTTTTCATTTGGCAGGAGAGAGAGGAGAAGAAGAAATGAGTGCTTTTAATTGATAGTCCTTAAGTAGAAGGTTTCTGATACATTTTATTGCTAGATTGTTGCAGCATGAATACCACATTTTAAAAAGGAGATTGGGATTCAAATTCCAGCTCAAATATTCTTTAGCAGTGTAGCTTTAGATGGGTAACTCCTCTCAATCTCGTTGGCAAAATGGACATAAATCTAATTAATATTTGGGATACTTTGTAGAAACTGCAGGTAACTCAAGCAAACGATATTAATGGAAAGTCTTCCTCCAGTTCAGGAAACCAAAGGGAAGATTGGAGAATGGTTTGGAACAAAGCCTTTTCTGAAGGGTAGAAAGTGAACTACAGGACTCACCTGGTAGTAGAAACAGTCTGTAGTCGAAACACCATTAGAGCGAATAACATCCAACCACATTTTTCTTCCATTCTTGCATTAAAGATTAAAATTTCCATGAGAGCGCATTTGTTTGACTTGGCTTAGGTCATACTTTCAACTGCCTCAATGTATTAGGAGAGTGTGAAATAAACCAGCCAATTTGGTTTCATAGTGGCAGACATCTTAATTTAAAATCCCTCCTAGACTACACATAATTGGAGACAAATAATTTCCTAAAAAGAAATAATGGTGTTGTTAGAATGGTGGAAATGCAGCTGGAGAGCCCCAAAATAATAAACATCTACTCTGCTTATCTCCTAGAGCAGATGTGTTCAATCTTTTGGATTCCCTAGACCACATTAGAAGAATTATCCTGGGCCATACATTAAATATGCCAACACTAACAATAGCCAATGAGCTAAAAAATTGCAAAAATATCTTATAATGTTTTAAGAAAGTTCACAGATTTGTGTTGGACCATATTCAAAGCTGTCCTGAGCTGTATGTGGCCTGTGGGCCATGGGTTGGACAAGCTTGTCCTAGAGTATAATGATTCAATGAGATGATGCATGTGAATGTGATCTGTACAGTGTAAATTCTTATGTTAATAATTGCTGAGATTATGACTCTAGGACAACTATGACTACAGTTCCTTCCAGTCATCAAAGAGTTTGGTTGTGGCAGCTACAGGAAGTCAAAGAAGGTAGGAATTTAGGACTGTAATATTTGCTAATATCAGATTGTCTATATACATTTCAGCCATTTATATATTCTCTATCAAATTAAGTTTTTATACTTATTTTATTAAAAAGTACCATCCTTAAAGGGTTTCTGTTTATTTGTTTACATTTTTGTCAGCTCTTCATTAGAATGTAAATTCCATTAGATCAAGGATATTCTCTGTCACTTTTCTCTTCTTTGAATCATAGACAATGCCTAGAATATTGCAAGTGTCCAGTTAATATTTTTAAATAAATATTGAATACATAGTCAACATAAGTGCATTTTGGTCCCAGTGGAAAAAAAATGGACTTCCCGGGAAGAGCCAGCAAGGGATTTAACACAGCCTTTGTCTAATCAGCTGAGCTGAGTAATGTGTAGTGACTTTCTTCTCCTTACTTTATTCCCAGTTGCATGATAAGCACTGTCATTTTATTTAGAGATTCTACCAATTTGTGTACATATTTACGTTTAAAGAACCTAGAGATGTGTTTGAACTATCCATCCTTTTAGAGCCTTGATTCTTGTGCTTATAATGTTTATGTACTTTTTTTAACTTAAAGATAGAATTTTATTTTTTCCACTAAATTTCATTTTTGTTTATTTTGGACTAGCTTTGTAGCTTTAAAATGTGTACAAAATATAGTATATATTTGTTCAAACATCATGACATTGCATAATAATGAACAGTAAGCTTTCCTCCATTGAGGTATTCTCTTAGTCACTTTGCCCTGAAGGAACCATTGTTGCCATTTTCTTACAAATCCTTTCAAAAATATTTTATTACCATACAATTAAATGTAGAATTAGAAATACAAATGATAGCATACTACACAAACTGGTCTGCTATACACAATTGATATTTTACACTTAATAATTTCAGTATAATGTAAGCTCTAAGAGGACAGAATTTTCTGTTGGTTTTCAGCACTTAGAAAAATTTCTGGCATATAGAGGCTCCATAAATTTTGCTGAATGCTGAGCAATATAAATGTTAAATTTTATTTTTGAAAATTTATTTTTCTGTAAGTTATTGGAGTACAGGTAGTATTATTACATGAGTAAGTTCTTTGGTGGCGATTTGTGAGATTTTGGTGCACCCATCACTGGAGCAGTACACACTGCACCCTATTTGTAGACTTTTTTCCCTTATCCCCTCCCACTCTTCCCCCAAGCCCCCAAAGTCCATTGTATCATTCTTATGCCTTTGCATCCTCATAGCTTAGCTATGAGGCATTATATATATCATCATGCCTTGTGTCCTCATAGCTTGTTTTCCATTCCTGAGTTACTTAACTTAGAATATGGATTTCCAGTCTCATCCAGGTCACTACAAATGCTGTACTTCATTCCTTTTTATGGCTGTATAGTATTCCATCACACACACACACAAACACACACACACACAGACACACACACACATCTCTCACAGTTTCTTTATCCACTTGTTGACTGATGTGCATTTGGGTTGGTTCCACAATTTTGCTATTGTGAATTGTGCTGTTATAAATTTGCCTGTGCAAGTATCTTTTTCGAATAATGACTTCTTTTCCTCTTGGTAGGTACCCAGTAGTGGGATTGTTGGATCAAATGTTAGTTCTACTCTTAATTCTTTAAGGAATATCCATATTGTTTTTCTTGGTGGCTGTACTAATTTACATTCTGATCAACAGTGCAGAAGTGTTCCCTGTTCACCACATCCATGCCAGCATCTACTGTTTTTTGATTTTTTGATTATGGCCACTCTTGCAGGAGTAGGGTGGTATCACATTGTGGTTTTGATTTGCATTTCCCTGATCGTTAGTGATGTTGAGCATTTTTTTATATGTGTGTTGGCCATTTGTATATATTCTTTTGA
The DNA here is from genome assembly GCF_009761245.1 of Sapajus apella. Taxonomy (NCBI): domain Eukaryota; kingdom Metazoa; phylum Chordata; class Mammalia; order Primates; family Cebidae; genus Sapajus; species Sapajus apella. The sequence goes on from NW_022437019.1 coordinate 7,327,370, forward strand.
GAATTGTCTGTTCATGTCCTTAGCCCACTTTTTGATGGGATTATTTGTTTTTTTTTTTCTTACTGATTCATTTGAGTTCACAGAGCAGTCAGACAAGAGAAAGAACTAAAGGGCATCCAAACTGATAAAGGGTAAATGTCAAATTGTCACTGTTTGCTGATGATATGATTGCTTACCTTGAAAACCATAAGGACTCCTCCAGAAAGTTCCTAGAAGTGATAAAATAATTCAGCAAAATTTCTGGATACAAGATTTATATATACAAATCAATAGCTTTTCTATACACCAACAGTGGCTAAGCAGAGAATCAAATCAAGAACTCAATTCCTTTTATAGTAGCTGCAAATATACATATATATATATATATATGAATATACTTAACTAAGGAGTCAAAAAAACCCTAAAAGGAAAACTGCAAAACACTGCCAAAAGAAATCATAGATGACACAAACAGATGGAAACATATCCCGTGCTCATGGCTGGGTAGAATCAATATTGTAAAATGACGATACTGCCAAAAGCAATCCACAAATTCAACTCAATCTCCCTCAAACTATCACCATAATTCTTCATAGAATTAGGAAAAACAGTTTCAAAATTCATATGAAACCAAAAGGAGCCCACATAGCCAAAGCCAGACTAATCAAAAGAAGAAATCTTGAGGCATCACACTACCTGATTTCAAACTATACTATAAAGCCACAGTCACTAAAACAGTGTGGTACTGGTATGAAAATAGGAACATAAACCACTGGAACAGAATAGCAAACCCAGAAATAAACCCAAATACTTATAGCCAACTGATCTTCAACAAAGAAAACAAAATCATAAAGTGGGGAAATGATACCCCTTTCAACAAATTGTGCTGGGATAGTTGGCAAGCCACATGTAGGAGAATGGAACTGGATCATCATTTCTCACCTTATACAAAAATCAACTCAACATGTATTAAGAACCTAAACCTAAGACCTCAAACTGTAAAAATTCTAGAAGATAACATTGGAAAAATCATTCTAGACATTGGCTTAGGCAAGGATTTCATGACCAAGAACCGAAAAGCAAATGCAATGAAAACAAAGATAAATAGCTGGGACCTAATTAAACTAAAGAGCTTTTGCATGGCAAAAGGAACAGTCAGCAGATTAAATAGGCCACAGAGTGGGGAAAATCTTCACAATCTATAATCTGACAAAAGACTAATATACTTCTTACACTTTTTCTTGGAAATGTATTAATGCTGTTAATATATATGAAGAGTATATTTTGCTGTGTATTTGGGTATTATATCTCTGTAAAAGTGTCTCTAGAAGGTCTTTTTGGAAGTTTTAAACTTTTATTTAGGATAATATGTGACATCTCATTGAACAGTGAATTGCATATGGACTTAATTGTCTGGAGGGCTTAATTAGTCAATATTACAGAATTTTTAACTGATTCAGTTTATATATATTTTAACTTTGTTTTGAAAAGTTTTTTATTGGTAGCATTTTAGGAGATATAACTGACAAGGAACAGAAGTTTTGGTGTGCTGCCTTTTAGAAGACAGTAAGAACAAATTATTATTTGGGGCTCAAGCTCACAATTTCAGATAACAACAGAGGCCATTTGGTGTAAGGAATTGGTGTTAAACTGCTTATTTTGTGACCCTTCATGACACTTGCCCACTAAATGACTCTCTCTGTCTTCTCAGTGAACTAGAACAGAATACCAATACCATAAATTGGGTAGCTTAAATGGCAGATGTTTATTTCTCACAGTTGAAGGCTGGAAGTCTGAGATTAAGGAGGTAGCCAGCATGGTCAGGTTCTTGGTGAAAGTCCTCTTCCTGGTTCTATCTTCATACAGCTTTCTTTTCCATACACCATGAAATAGATTCCCTGTCTATTTATTTTTAAATTATTATTTAATAAAGTCACTAATCTAATTATGGTGACAAACCCTTGAGATCTAACTTATTTTTAGTTACCTCTGCAAAACTGCTTCTCCAAATACCATCACAGGAATTTAAAAGGACACAAATAGTCAGTTCATAGCAATGACAGTACTTTATTTTATTTTTAAGCCATTTAATAGACTATTGCATTCATTAAAAATTAACATAAACCCAATCAAAATAAACTTTGTTCTTAAAGGAACTATCTAACCCACATTTCCACAGACATCTTTACTAATTTGCTACTGCCTTTCACAGCGGCATCTGGGCTAAACACTATATATTCTAAAGATTTTTGCCCATGGGTTCCCAGCATTTGATCTGTGCTTTAGGCTGGGTAGACTTAAGAGGATTACATGAAAATCACTACAGCCTATTCTTCCTTGAAAATAAATGAGTCAAAAATTGGGTTTATTTATCCATACATCAGAAGACTCTGGATCTTACCTCAACCCTCTTGTTGAATAGCTGTGTGTTCTTGGGAAACTATCTTCTTTTAAGGCTTTATCTGCAAAATAGAAATAATGCCATCCTACTTACTCTCACAGGATACTGAGAGTCAAATAAAGTGATATAATGGAAGTACTCAAATGAAATATATAATCTGCTTTATGTAGGAAGTGAGTTATTATTTAAAAGAAAGTACAGTAGGTTATATGAGTATAGAATATATCATTGCCTCCAAGATTTTAAAATCTAAGATAATATATGGGCAGGAACATAAGTGCTCCCTGCTCATTTTATTGTAACTGGAGAAAATTGTGAAATCTGGATATAAAACAAGTGTCAAGATTCTGGAAATGTGCCCATCTATGGAAGAGCTGTTGCTATCAACTAGAATGATGATTTCATTTAAAATTCTGATAACTGCTATTACAAGCTACTTTTTTTTTTTGGAGGGCATTATTTTCTGCTCTTTTTGCTTGTCCATACTAGGCAAGCAGCAAAATTTGAAAGTAGGCATATACCTGTGTGAATTCCTAAATGAAATGATGTCATCAGGAAAAGAACAGCTCTTTCAGAATCTCTCTTTGGTCATTTCTATTGTGACCTGGTCTTCACTTAAAGAGCTTCAGATGAGCCCAGCAAGCCATGTTTGGTTTCCTAGCCTGTGCAGTGGAAACCTCCTCCTCCTCCTGCACATTAGGTGGGTATCATGGTCTTTCATGCTTCCGTCACATCCATCTCCTTTGGCAGCTTTGTTCTTGTTCTTACATCTTATTGGTTGGTTCCTCCTCATACAAAAATATTTAGGTGGGTCTGTCAGGGGGTGGGGTCTAGGGGAGAGATAGCATTGGGAGAAATACCTAATGTAGATGACATGGTGATGGATGCAGCAAACCACCGTAACACATATATAACTATATAACAAACCTGCATGTTCTGCACGTGTATCCCAGAACTTAAAGTATAATAAAAAAAAAACTTAGGTAGAATTATTGCTACTGTGGTGGAGTGGTTTGCCAGTCTTTATTGAAACCTAGAAAATACTAAAGAAACAAGTGAAAGAGGGCCTCTGGCTTAAAGATTTCTTATCTAAAGGTTACCAATGGCTTCTGGTGCTCACTTCAGTTCACAGTGTTGGAAAGATTGACAGCATGTGAGTGTATTATTTTATTTTTCTTATAGGGATTTTATACATTTATCTATGCTAATTATAGGGGCACTGCCTGTCCAGGTGCCCAACATTTGATATTTTTGAAAATAATTTAAATCTTTGGGTAGAAGTCATGGCCTATCCTGTCATAACTTCCTAGACATTTAATTGGCACTGCTGTCAGATTGATGAGGGGGGTGTGTGTGTGTGTATGTATGTACATATAAGGGGGGCAAAGGCCTATGTAATATTGCAGGAACACCCCTTAACAGAAGAACAAATGTAGGCGACCCATGAACCTCCCTTTCCCAATGTGTGCCTCTGGCTTCAGATTCACCCATACAACTGTGTTTAGCAGCAGCCTTTCAGCACAAAGGGGTAATGCTTCATGAAACTCTTGACTGTTTTAAGTGTTTACTTTCTCACCAAAGCATAGCCTTGGAATTAGACAAATATTAAGTTCAAAATTGACTGCCATTTGCAACTGTGCAACCTTGCATATGTTACTTAACCTCTCTGTCTCAGCTTCTGCACCTGTTAAGTGAGGATAGTAACCTGACATAGGTTTATTGTGAGGTTTAGATGTATTATATGGCATATGAAAGACCTAAAACAGTACCTGACATGTAGAAGGAACTCAGTAAATATTAGAGATCTTCTATTCTGCTGTCAGTCATTTTTATCCACTTGTGTTCATTCATTATAATAGCATTAGACATATCTGTTCAAAATTCCTATTTGTCAATATTTTACTTTACAGGATTTTGCAACCTCAATTTCTTCAGAAACTTTACATCTTTCTACATCTTAGGTATCCATCTTGGAGACTCTTAGAAATAGCTCTGATTAGTAAACTTAATAAAAGAAAAGTTCCTTTAATAAATCTCTTTTGATGAGACTTTTTGGGTTATAGTAAGAATTGCCTAAGGATAAAAATTAATTTGGTTTTAAATCAGTGCATTGCAATGATATATGTTGATATTATTAAACTCAACTTTCCTCTGACTTGGGGGCAAAATTTCTTAACCACCATTGAGTAGTGAGGCCACATGCTACAGAAACACATATGCTGAAGGGCTTTGTAAACATTGCATATTCAGGATAAATTTTAATTTAACTCATTGGAGCAAACCTAGGTATTTAATAACCATCAAAACACCATAGTTGAATGATATTAAGTTCATGGCGTACTTCAATTTGAATTATTTAAAGACGTTTAGCACAATCAAATCTTTTATCTCTTGTGGTTTTCTGAAAATTAACTCTATGATTTGAAAATAATTTTACTAAAGGAAAGAAATAGGGGAATTTGGTAGCAAGGGAGCTAGATTTCGAGGTCCACTTACTCACTATTAAAAATTGCCTAGGCAGCACTGAGGGATTTTTAAATTATTAAAATGCTGGCAGGGGATAACAGAGTTTGTGTGATATCCCTTCCTTCTCTGCTCACCATGTTGAACATAAAACTAATGTAATCCAATGGGTCTTCTGTTTAAAAATTTTATCTTTTCATCACTGAGTAAAAACTCACTGCTTTCCAGGGTCTGGCTGGAAACAAAAATGAAATGGGCTGGGCAGCGCTGGTGGGCAACCAGGTTGCATATTTCTCTAAATGACTTCTGCCTTTCACCTTCATGATTGTGCCACATCTGAGTTTTCAAGAAAAAACAAAAATATAAGTTTTTAAAATGTGAAATCTTCCTGTTATGTAACCTATAGGAAATTAAAAGTGTGTCCTTTTATGAAACAAATTTGAGCTGCACTGACTCTTTAATCATAAAAGGCCAGATCCAACTGAATTTAATTTTCTTTTTTCCCTCAAGATCAAGATATAAATACTTAATTTCTTAATTGACAGATAATGATTGTGTCTATTTCTAAGGTACAGTGTGATGTTTAGATACATATATGTGTTATGTAATGATTAGCCTCATCAGGGATGCTACATCCCCATCAATGGCTGCTCTCATCCTTTACATACATGGAACACCTGAACTCCAGTGTTGAATTGATTGACTTTTCCAGAACACATCAGTTGCTTTCCTGCCTTTCTGCACTTTGCATGCTCTTCCATTGGTCCAGCATGCTCTTTCCTTATCTTCTCTTTTCATGCACCAGCTCGACAAAACCTCTATATTCCCTTAATATAACTAGCAGCACTTGAGAAGTCTTCTGAGTTTTCTGGGAGCATCTGATAATGGGACCACGGTGAATTCATTTGTCATTAATCCATACTTCCATAGTCCATTGCATTATAATGACTTATTTGCATGTCTATTTCATTATTACTCCTGCATCTCTGTTCACTCAGCTATTGCAGGGAGAGGAAGCACAGTAGCTACAGACAAATTGTATATAGTTGTGTTTGGCAAGAGGAGAGCCTATTTATTTGTTATCAGGGCACAGATTCCACCATTCTTGCTCAGGATAAAGCTACTACACGAAGACATAAGCTAGGCTTCCAGGCCGTCCACCTGAGCTGCTTGGCAGAGTAGACATTTGACGTTTCTGAGTCAGCCTCATGGATCAGATGACCTATAGTTCTCTATTTTCTTGGGCTGGTTTCATACTCTTAGTTCTGTGTAAGCCTAGATAATCTTGTCTGACTTGATCCAGTTTCCCAGCCTTGGCACTTGAAGAGAGAAGCTCTATGAGGGAGGGACAAGAAGGGAAGACTTTTTTATCACATAACTTGAGCTGCTGAACATTTATTTCCCATGATCTCTACAAAAAACTCATTCTAAACCACCAGTGCTACCCATCATGGTCACCCCAGAAACCAGCTTCTGATTCCAAGCAGATTGGGTCCTCTTCATGGGGATAGGAGGAGTATCTTATGAATCTTTATATCCTCAATGCCTAACAAAACAGAAGGATCTCAAATATTTTTTATATGAACAGTCTAGAGGGGAAAACAGCTATGAAGATGGTGTAAGATCTTGGTTTTCATTTATTGCTAACATTTTGTGACCTGGGCTGTAGAATGTGCTATAGCTTCCATGACCAATTTTACATTTGCTAAACAAACAAAATGAAGGCTGATATAACATCCCATTTACACTTTCTTCACATTTTAGGCACTTGGAGCAAACAGAACAGAACTGACTGTGGTTTTATTTGCTCAGCCCTCATTGAACTTGGAGTTTACCCAGTGTTGGCTTAGCCCAGTCAGAGATCTCATCAGGATCAATTGCTGCCCTCACCAGAGCTTCCTTGCTTTGTACTTGGAGATTTATAAGCTGAAAAAAAGATTTTTATTTTGAGGCCAGAAAGGCATTTTGAGTAATTATGAGACTGGTTGAACATACTGGGATGTTCTTCTCCTGGCTTTGTCTAAAGATTTTTAAAAAGCCAATATCAGAAAGATACTCAAATTAAGAAATATTTACCAAACACTTAATAAATTTCATGGTCTGTACAAAGCATGTTACAAAAATATCTTTTGTCCACAACTTACCTGTTGCAGATGAGAATCCTGAAAAACAAGCAGGCTTAATCACCTCTGGTGCTTAAGTTACTATCTGACTTCAAAGTCTACCCTCTTTCTATGATACTACAATCTGTGAATGCAGTTTCACTTCAATTGTCTTCATAACTCAAATTTCTCAGGAAATGATTCTTTCGTTCCAGAGATCTCTAAATTAGGAGCAGCTTGATGATTGCAGAGCCTTCAGAAATGAGTATCACAAAACCTAAAACACAATAAAATATATATATATATTTTAAAAAAAAAGGGTGAATGAAAGTTTTGTATTCAGGAAATAAGCTCTCTGAAAGTCCTACATTTTATACTTTGGTGTTATTCTTGCTTTCTGGGTTTTTTTTAGTATTTATGCTATGGACAGATAAAAAGCAAACCTTTGGTAGTTACTACTTACTCTGTTTCTCTTCATGACAAGTATGCTAAAATCAGCAATCAGTTGGCTTCATTTTAAAACCAGTACCTCACTTGTACCTGGAACTTAGCATAAAAATTAGTATTGGGAAGTTTGGGAGATATTATTGATGCAATATCTAGTTTAATACTGAGTACAGGGAGAGAGGAAGTATTGGGCTTGGTTAAGAAAATGAGATTTGATACTTCTGTCAGGAATATTTGTAAGTTGAAGTAGTAAAACATTTGACTAACAATAATTATAATAAGTGGGAGCTTATTTTCCTTTTCATGACAAGAAATCTGGAGATAGATGGCTGCTGGAATTGGTTTAATGGTTCAGTAATACCAGGGTTGGCTTATCTGCAGCACTCTTGGTCTTTTTTATATGGTGACAAGACGGCTGCCACAGCTGTAGGCTTTAAATCCACATTCAAAGCAGAAGAAAGGAAAAGCAATTATGTCAATTCTGGCAGTTTCTTCAATCAGAAAACCAAAGGCTTTTCTAGACATCTCTTAAATCTACTTCTGTTTATATATTGTTGGCCAATAGTTGTCATGGCCATCTCTTGCTGTAAGAAAGGTTGGAAAATGGAGTATTTCACTTTTCTAGCCAGTACAGAGGAAGGCAGTGTGAAAGAAGGATGAGGCAACTGACTCTTTGATCTGCCAACTAATTACATTTGCTATTGAATCATCGTTGTAGGATTAAATCAAATGTCTGAAAATCACTTAGCAGAGAATAAGACTTATGGGAAGCAGATATATCATAGTTATTATCAATATCAAGGAAATAAGAAGTGATCACTAGCTTGGCAACCTCACCTCTTTGTTTATTAACTTATACTTTCTCTTCATGTGAGAAACTCACTAGAAATAATGATATTCTGTCTTTACTTTAAAAAGTAAAAATTTACCACTTTCTCATATTAAATTTCTATATTATAACTTTAACTGGGTTGATGAATTTAAGATATAAACAAATGATTTCTGGTTTCTGGTTTGTAGTATTTCCTACTCCCACAGAAATATGGAGAAAATAATCATTATTTAGGGGCAGAGTATCATATTCTTCAAGCCTTTCTCTGCCAGCAACATCATTTGATTTGTGCTAAAGAGAAAAAACAATATTCTGAGAGGTTGAGCAAAAAGGAAATGATGTCCCCATTGCCCCAGATTTTCTTTATATATAATTATTGATAATTTCCTGTCCCTCCATGAAAGACATCACAGAATAAGGTAAAATAATTTATTTAAGTATTTCACTTTATCTTGTGAGTATGCTCGTGTTGATATAGTACTGTCCTTAAGAAAGATGTGGAAAACTCGGCAAGAAGTGGAGGGTCTCTGTAAAATAACGTTTGATTTGTAACAACAAGAAATAAGTAAATTGATGGGTTCTAATTATAATCAGCTGTCTTTTATTGAAAATGCAAAAAGAGAAAAATGTAGTAGCAAGAAATTGCATATACTCAAGGTAAGTAAGATCTTATTTGACATTCTGGAATAGGGTTTTATTTCTTTGCTCTTTAGTGTGTTTAGCGGCTCTTAAGGATATTTTATTTTTCAGATTAAATCTCTTTTTTAGAGATTTCTCTTCAGGTCTAAGATGACTTTTAGGTAAAAGTTGTACTGTAACTGTGAAACATTGACCTGGAAGCTGAATAAGTAATATTGGTCAATTAGCATGTCACACCTGAAATGTACATATTTTTGATAGTAATGTTTAAAGCTATGATGAAGCATTTTATTTCAAAGTACTGAGGGTGAAAGGAAGAAATGAAGAAAATTACTGTGTTCAGTTACTTAGCATATTCAGTCAAAACAGTAGATTAATCAGGCTTTAGAAAGAGTTTTACAAATATGACTAGGTGTATCAATTATCTATTGTCATAGTAATGTTGTATAACATAATTACTCCAAATGGAACTCTGGGTAATAAATCAGCCCTAAACAAATAAGTTTAAAATACATGCATTTATTATTTCTCTTGAGTCTATGATCTGGCTGCGTAATTCTGCCAATGTAGACTGGGTTGTCTTCAGCTGGGCCAGTTCATGCATCTGCTGTCAACTTGCAGTCTAGGAAGAGACTATCTAGACTGGGATGGGTTTTGCTTGGACAACTCAGCTTTACTCCATAAGTCTCTCATATCTTTTCATCAGACCAGCCTAGCCATGCTCATTTAGTGTTGGTAAGTTCCACGAATGAACCAGCTCAATTATGCAGAAGAGCAAGCAGAAATGTCCATTCTCTGCTTGCAACACATTGACTAATATCCCATTGGGCAAAACAAGTCTAATGTTCAATCCCAGAGTCATAGTGAGAGAGAAATACAGTTAAGGGCAAAGACCATGGGTGTAGGGAAGATAGTATTTGGGACTATTCATGTAACCAATCTACTTCATCATCCTTGTTTTTATTTTTGTTTAGGAAGTGTAACAGAACAAGCTTTGTTCTCTGAGGACTTTGGGTAACTGTGGATGTAATATTACTGATTGGCTGCAGTATCATTGAACTAGTTTGTATACTAAACTAGTTTGCTTGTTTTTTTTGGATGGTAATGATAATATTCTTAGATCTGCTACCATTTTTTGGAGAAGTTTTTTGAATAATTAATTGATCATCTCTTCACCATACAAGTCTATATGTTTCTTCTCAAAGATCAAGGCTTACTCTTTCTTTCACATAGCAGTTATTTTACTTGATTAAAGGGAAGCCCTGTCAATGAGAAAAAAAAAGTCTTTCAAGTATTTCTGGAAGTAGATTATGCTAGACAATAGGAGAGGAAAGTATTTACTGATTGGGATAAATTCCATATTGGTATAATGCACCATTTTAAATATGACACTTGTTAAAGATTTCTAGATTTAGGATGGTGTATAAATTGCATAGAGCCATTGAAAACTTTGCCCTATAAGCACCTTGGAGACGTGACTTTGTCATCATTGCTTAAATATCTGTTTGCAGTTATGAAAAGTCACCGTCACTATTAGAAAAATCATGTTATTGCCATAAAGTTTTTCTAACTTTGAAAAATTTTCTTATATAAGAAGATACTCTGACAAACTCAGAATCTCACATTTTGCTGTTGAGGAAAGAGGTGTTTTCCTTAGGCAACTTGAGTTTCCAAGGCATATGTTAGAAATTACATATGCTTCTGGCTCACACTTAATTATTACTAACTTATTCTAATCTTCCCACTGTAAAGTAGAGAAAGTCCAGGCAAAAATTTCAACATGGAAACTTAAATGCGTAAGGGAATAAAAAGTGAAAAACCACAGCAATTATTTTCTAAGATGTAAAGAAAATGCAAATGAGTAGTTTTCAAGCTTATGAAAGATATATGAAACCACATAAAGCAGCCATCTGTTAAAATACTTCAAAAGCACAAATTTGGTTAGTTATTGACTGGTCTTAATAAGCTTGAATGTTGTTAGTTCAGCCACAAAGAATTTCAATCTAAAGTCAAATCTTCATTATTTTTCAATCAGCATTTCATGATCAGTGTCAAATCAATGCAGCTCATGCATAGCAGCAGGTGGACCAGATGCTGAACATTAAATTAGCAAAATAACAAGGCAAAATTCTCCTTGCAAGCTCTGATTCTCTCCTTGTCTTCCTCCCCCACATACAAATCCAGAGACAAAAAGAAAAAGGATATTGGGACAAACTGCAGTTATATGGCACAGGGATTCTTATGTATTTAACCTTGCTTTGTTTATGTATTAGTTTCTGTGATAGCATTGTATTGATAAATAGCTGGTTGTCTGACATGTCTCTATTATGTCTCTAAAGATTATTTATACATTCTTAAGAATAGAATACTTGATAAACTCAATTCATAACTTAGATAAATCTTGCTTCTACTTAAAATAATTTTCTGACTACTCTCTTTTCTATTCTACCTTCTCCACAATATACACATCCACCACTTTTCAAAATGGCTGCTAGCCTAGTGTCTATGACCAGGAAATAACACTCTCAGTCTTTTATAGATAGAAAATAGCTATGTGTACAAATATTAAGAAAAATCATTTCAACTCAACCCTCCTACCCCTACAAGCTAATCAATCTGATCCTCATGCTATGTGGTTGAAGTTTGACTACTTTACCACTTTTATTCAGTATATTCTGTTTTGAAAATTACATAAAAGGGACAAAACTGTGCATGTTACAATCCTCAGAGCAGCCACCGTTTTTTTTTTTCTAAAGAAAACTAGGCTTTTACACATCCTGTGTCACCTAGCAGCTGAGGGATGCTAAGTTAGCTAAAATTCTACTCTTGACTCTTGACAGATTCTACTCTAATTACAAGAATAAAAACCACTTTTTTCCCCAAGAAGGACAGCTGTGCTTTTTATAGGCATTATATTATTTATGATTTATGGCAAATTATAAGAAAATAAAAGTCATACTTGCATCCACAGTTGCAGTTAAAGTGAATTTTATTGCTACAATTTTGCAACACAAACAAAAACAACTCATTGTGTAGAATAATGATGATACCATTGAGTATATATTTTTAATGTCACATTAAATGTAAAACAGATTATTTGTGGTATTGTTACCAAGAATACATATATCATTTTGAGTAAAACAAATTCTACTCATATTCTACTAAGTATCTTAAAATGCAATAAACATTTCTGCTGTAAGTATCTATGAAGATTGAGGAAGATTAAGTTTATAGAACTTAAAAAAGTGCTAGGCTTGTTTCTTGTGCTGCTAGTGGTAACATAACAAGTGAAAACTCTAGAAGATGAAGCTTTCTAATGTATGAAAGATGAAACTATTAAAGATAGCCATGTCACATCCAATCACATGAAGAATTTTCCAGCAGCCTAGGTGAGACATAACTTGAGCTCTGCTTATGTTTGTGATAAGGTAGGCCAGGTTTCCCAGCACAGGGTTCTGCTGGGTTATGGGGAAGTCCCCTTAATGCTGGAGCAAGGATAGGCTTAACTGCATGTATGGAAAGAAGATGATATAATGGATAACTTTCTGCTGTGGAAATAAGCATAGGAGTGTAATTGTCAGGATGGCTATTAAGAGAAGACTCCTTTTCAAAAAAAAAAAAAAATCTGGAAGCCACAATGAATGAACTTCCTTAAAGTTAGTGAAATTCACAATGGCAACTTTACAAATTCCAAGTGTTTTCTGATGATGTTTTAATTTTTTTTTTTCTTTTTAAATGCACCAACTTTTTTTAAATCATTTGGTTAATCGTACATTGCATTTCTATATAAATTTTAGAATTATCTTTCAGTTACTACTGAAAAACAAAACAGCTAAAACAGCCACCCCCCCCACAATATTCAAAAACAATTTTCTGTGATTTTTGAATGAGATCATATTGAATCTACATATCAATTTGTGAACTGACATATTAACAGTCTTCAGTATTTATTTTTTTATTCCAAAAATAGGTTTTTGGGGAACAGGTGGCATCTGGTTACATGACTAAGTTCTTTAGTGGTGATTTGTGAGATTTTAGTGACCTATCTCCCGAGCAGTATACACTGAACCCAATTTGTAGGTATAATTCTTCATCTGTTTAGGTCCTCTGTAAGTTATCTTACCAATGTTTTATAGCTTTCAGTGCACAGGTCTTGCACATGTTTTCTTAAATTTATCCCTAAGCTTTTGGATGCTATAATAATATATATAATAAATTAGGATGGGAAAATAAAATTTGAAAATGTATATATATATATGTTTTTAATTTAATTCTTTAAAACAGGTATCAGCAAACTGTAGCCCACAGGCCAAATGGGGCTGATTGTTTTCTGTTTTGTTTTGTTTTTTTTCTTAGACCTGATTTAGGTTTACAAAATATTGAACAGAAAGTATAGGGAGTTCCCATATATTCAGTCCAGCCTGACCACAGTTTCCATTGCTACTAACATCTTCCCTTTGGTATATTCATTAAAAATTGTGAACTAATATTGATGCATTATTATTAACTGAAGCCCATATTTACATTTGGGTTCACTCTTGTGTTGTACATTGTATGGGTCTTTTCCTGTGCGTAATGTCACATACACACTATTACAGTATTATATGGAATACCTTCACTGCCCTCAAATTCCTCATGCTCCACCTATTTATCCTTCCCCTCCCTACCTGTAACTGTTGATCTTTTTATTGTCTTTATAGTTTGCCTTTTGCAGAATGTTATATAGTGGGAAGCATACAGTATGTAGCCTTTTTAGCCTGGCTTTTTTCACTTAGCAGTACGCATTTAAGTTTCCTCTATGTTTAGTCATGATTTGATAGCACATTCATTCTAATTGCTGAATAATATCCCATTGTACAACTGTACAACAGGTTATTTACCTTAATTGCTTTCCATTATTGGAGATTATGAATAAAGCGATTATAAACACCCATGTGCAGGTTTTTGTATGGACGTTAGTGTTTAACTTATTTAAATAAATATCCAGGAGGACCATTGCTGGATCATTTGGTAATGTACTATGCTTAGCATTGTAAGAAACTGTCAAGATGTCTTCCAAAGCAGTTATATCATTTTGCATTGATACCAGCAATGAATGAGAGACTTTGTTGCTTCACATTCTTGCCAGCATTTAGTGTTGACAGTGTTTTGTATTTTAGCCACTCTAGTAGGTGCCTAGTGGTATCCCATAGCTGTTAATTGCCTGTTTTTGTAAATATAATTTTATTGAAACATAGCCATGCTCATTAATTTACATATTTCCTATGGCTGCTTTCATGTCATAATGGCAGAGTTGTCACAGATACCATATGGCCCACAAAGTCTAAACTGTTACTATATGGCTCTTCACAGAAAATGTCTGTGGAGATGTGGAGTATTTTTTTCTGGCCCATCCCTTGATGACATTTTAGAATTTATACAAAATATCTATCAGATATTTATGTTGGTTTCTCTAGAATAATCAAGAAGTACTGAAGATATTTTACTAGAGAAGTGGAGCAAATTCATTACCAATACAATAATTTAAAAGATCCATCCTTCAAAGAATTTGACCAGTATGACCTTTTTGTTCTTCTTTTTGTTGAATAAAATACTTTTTGGGAGACATTGAATATATAACACTTTCTCAAAGCCAATAAAATATACCATAAACCTTATAGATACAAATAGAACAATCTTGAATCTATAAATGAAGTTTGTAGCATGTATATATGTGTGTACCTATATATGTAAATATTTACTAATCAAGAAAAATTTTCGTGACTGAAAAAAATCTCACTTGTTATCAGGATTACTCCTTTATTCCCAACCTTCTTATTACACTCAGCAATAAAAATGAACACACTACCAATGCACACAATACCGTGAATAATCTTAAGAGATGTCAGACACAAAAGAATACATGGTTTTCATATATATTTAGTATCAACTATTCATATAATTATTTTGAAAGATAGAGATGGTTGCTTCGGAAAGAATGGCATGAAGTACATTGAAAAATGGAAGCTATTGTGGTATTTAAAGGTAAAAACTAATTTATTCTCATAAATTAGTTACCTGTGAACTATTTATTCGTTACAGTATGTCTTGGAATAATATTTCCCAAATTTGGTTGCCACATATTGCCATATCCGAATCCAGTCCTGATTCATATCTGAATTATGAAGCACCCAAAGTTATTCTGACATAGTTGTTCCATCACTTTTGGTCATCATTTTTCAATCTACTGTACCAAAATATCTAAGAGAGGAATTCTTTGGAAAGTGAGAACCAATGTTCAGTATCTAAGTGATGCTTGGACAGGTTAGTCCATTTTAATTGGTAATTAGTCTATTAGTGGTAAGTAAAATTTTTCTTGATGATGTGTGAAATGAAATGAAATTTCTTTTGATGATACGTATGTGTCCAGTCTTTCAGAAAGATTTTATTTTTTGAAATAGAAAATATGGATTCCCTCCTCTAATTCCTCTCTGGGGGGCAGGAGCACTCTTCCAAAATGCAGATCTGGGCCTGGCTCCCCTCTGATACTCTCCGTTGTGACTCTCCTTTTCCCTCCAGAAATCTCCTTGGCCTAGCCTATGAGTCCTTCCATGTGGGTTAGTAAGAAAAATGAAGCAGCCCTGCCACAACATGCATGGCTTGGCAAGCAGAACCTGCTCCTGCTCTCCCCTTCAGCTGAGTGCCATGTGCCGGGCACAACCTGCTGACCATCCTTGGAGGCCCTCACTGAGTCCCTTTCTCCCTGAATTCAGTCTTGCTCCAAAATTTTGATTCACTGCTCATCCCATGAAGTCACCAACTATAAACTTCTGATTACATGGCCACATGTTGGGTGTGGTTGTAATGCCTTTAGAAAGTGTCACAGCCACAAAAATGTCAACAGTGAACTGAACTGCTGAGTCACTATAGTCATCTTTGGTGAAGCACTTAAGTTGTCATATTCTTTCCCCTAAAATATTTATTCATTCATTCATTATATTTTGAGACAGAGTCTCACTCTGTCACCCAGGCTGGAGTGCAGTGGTGTGATCTTTGCTCACTCCACCTCTGCCCCATGAGGTTCAAGCAGTTCTCCTGCCTCAGCCTCCTGAGTAGCTGGGATTACAGGTGCCTGCCACCAAACCTGGCTAATTTTTGTATTTTTAGTAGACGGGGTTTCACCATCTTGGCCAGGCTGGTCTTGAACTCTTGTCTTCATGATCCACCCGCCTCGGCCTCCCAAAGTGTTGAGATTACAGGTGTGAGCCACTGTGCCTGGCCTAAAATATTTATTTTTTAATTCTTGACCAGAAGCCTCCATGACAGTGAGGTGATATGCTGAGAAGAGAACAAAAGATCTGCCCTCTGAAGCAATGAAATTGTTTTCTGTGGCCGATTCTACCTCTGCATACATATAGTTAAAAAAAATCACACACGTTCTATCTTGGTGTCTTTATCAGAACATGAGTTAGAGTTATTATTCTTCCTGTGCTGCATTGCTGTGTATCACATGTAAGTAAAAGCACTATAAAGGGAGAGGCACATCCATTTCTTTTCAACCCATATTTTAGCCTCCAGGGTTCAGTTTGGCACCTCTTCCCTAAATTATCATGAAAGATTCCTCACTGGTGTCCCACTCTGAAGACAACCCTACCTACATCCCTCTGTGGACCGCTGTTTTGTTGATCTTCCTAAACCACGTATAGGACAGCAATTGCCCTCTACTTTTAAAACTTACTGGTTTCTGGCAGGGCAATGTTTTACAGTCTTTTACCTAGCATTTAAAGCCCTCTATAACTGGGTCTAACATGAGCCTTCTCCAATCAATCTGATTTTATAGCTGCTCTTCTGTGTAAGTCATTTTTACTCTGTGCCTCTACTTGTGCTATTTCATCTGCCTGGAATGCGTTTCTCACCCAGCATTGCCATGATGGAATTCTATCTCTCTTTTTAAAGCCCAGCTGAAATATTAACAGCATCTGGGTTTTGCCATCTATTGGACCCAGTAGTAATCAATATCTTTTTTCTTTGTACTGCTGTGGCACCTAGCAATTTCAAATAGCATCCTTGCTAATTTGTTTGAGTTCATTGTAGTTTCTGGATATTAGTCCTTTGGCAGATGTATAGATAGTGAAGATTTTCTCCCACTCTGTGGGTTGTCTGTTTACTCTGCTGACTGATCCTTTTGCTGTGCAAAATCTCTTTAAACAATTTATCTTTTTTTTTATTGTATTTGCTTTTGGGTTCCTGGTCATGAAATCCTTGCCTAAGCCACTGTCTAGAAGGGTTGCAAAAAATGTGGAACCAACCCAAATGCCCATCAATCAACAAGTGGATAAAGAAACTGTGATCTATCTATCTATCTATCTATCTATACACACACACACACATTCCTTTTTGAGGTATATATATATATACACACACACATATATATACGTATATATATATATATATATACGTATATATATACATATGTGTTTTTGAGATATATACATATATATACACATATATATACGTATATTGAGAGATATATATGTGTATATATATATATATATATATACATATGTGCGTGTGTGTGTGTGTATGTATATATCTCAAAAAGGAATGAATTAATGGCATTCACAGCAACCTGGATGAGATTGGAGACTATCATTCTAAGCAAAGTAACTCAGAAATGGAAAACCATTCCTAAGAATGGTTTATAAGTGAGAACGTATGTTCTCACTTATAAGTGGGAGCTAAGTTATGAGGATGCAAAGGCATGAGAATGACACAATGGACTTTGGGGACTTAGGGGGAAAGGGTGGGCAAGGGGTGAGGGATAAAATACTACAAACTGAATGGCATTGTATCTGCTCAGGTGATGGGTGCACCAAAGTCTCACAAATCACCACTAAAGAACTTACTCATGTAACCAAACACTACCTGTTCCCCAATAAGCTATGGAAATGAAAACATTTTTTAAAAAAGCATCCTTCATCCTTCCAATTCCTCTTGGGTAGATATTTATAAACCTGATTTTGTATATATATGTATGCATTTCCTATTTCAGTGTTTCTGAAATTGGGGAATGTTTTTAAAACTCTATGTATAGTTAGATTTTCTTTTTTCTGTGAATTTCTTATTTTGGTTTAACTTAAATTCATGGTGCCTTATGTCCAGTGATATATAGTCTATGACTTGTCGTCCTTTGCTGTAATGTGAGTTTCCTGGGAGACAAGTACCATGTCTTACACAATTTTCTATTTTCCACAGCTCCTTACACATAATAGGTAATCAATGAATTCTTTTAAAAGGAACAAAATACATAAAATGATATAAAACTAAAAGATATACTATTCTTTGGGCTCTGTGTGAAATAAGATCCTGCAAGGTTCTCTGGAAGTTCAAATAAAAAATCCCTCTCCATTCTTCATATCATTTGTGCCTATTGTACTCTTGTCATGTTTTACTGGAAGAAATATAATATACTTTGTTTCTCATGATGTTTTGAGCATGATCTGTTAATTTTTTCTCTGAAGTCCAGCTTCTGTATTACTTTTTATACCAGAATGTTTAAATAGGCAATAGTACCTTTTGCCTTGCTTTATTGAAGTAATCTTGCTCAGCCAGCAGGGAGGTCTATTAGTAGCTTCCTTCAAGTCTATTTACAACAAATTCTATTTATTAAGTGAAACTCTTTGTTGAAACCATCCAAACACTTTTGATGCTACTTCCTGATACTAAGTTAGAAGAAACAGCAATTTGAATTGCCTCAAAAAAATCTCCAATTATTTATATGCTTAGAATATTGAGAGATTTACCTGGAAAATTTAATTTCCCTCCCTTTTGTACCGTTAAATTTCTTCCTCCATTTTTTAAAATAAGACTGTATTGTTTCAGAAATTTTATTCACTTGATCCATAAACTAAAGCATATCCTTGTTATTTCTCTTTTGCCCCTTGGGTTATTGATCTAATTTTTGAAGGATAAAAGCAAAATTAAAAAATAAGAAACCTAATCTATATCGTGCAACAGCTTCATTTTTGATTATGCTTTTCTAATCTCTAACTAACAAAAACAATTACAGAAGTGAATATTTTATGTTTACCTTTTGCCATGCTCTGAGGGAAGCATTTTACATCAGTTATCTTACTTAACCTTCCAGTAAGCCTATGGGGATGAATTATTATTATTTCTGTTAAATGTAAGCCAGATGATATCTCTTCTCTTCTCAAAGACCTCCAAGGCCTCCTCATTTCCTCTGAGGTTCTTGCTACGTGTTATGAGGCCTTTATGGTCTGTCCCCCAGCCAACACTCCACCGTTTCCTGACCTCCTCTGCCACCTTGCCGTTCACCTTTCTGTACTGGCCATCTGCACCTCTTTTCTTGTTAGGCACAGTCTTGCCTCAGAGCATTTGTACTTACTGCTCCTGGAATGGCCTTTCCCTGGATGGTTATCTGCATGACTTGCTCCTTCACTGCCTTCAGGTCATCATCCAAAGTCGTCATCTCAGGAACACCTCACCTGGCCCTATCTAAAATGCCATCCCTCAGTAATTCATAACCCATTTTCTGCTTTCCTTATTTTGCTTTCTAACATTTCTCATGTTTTAATATACTGTATATTTGTCTGCAGTCTTTTTTATTAACTCCCTCATTTAAAAGTGAAAGTCAGGAATTGGAGGCTCTTTTGTTGACTTCTGTATTCCCAGATCCTAAGACAGTGGCTCAAACATAATAGGCAAACAATAAATGTCTGTTGAATGAATGTGTGAATCAGAGATGTCAAGTAATTCAGGATCTTTTAATTGGTGGAGCAGATGATTTTAGTTTTGCACATTCAACTTTTAAATATATATTAAGAATTTGTTGGCTGGGTGCAGTGGCTCACACTTGTAATCCCAGCACTTTGGGAGACTGAGGCAGGCGGATCACCTGAGGTCAGGAGTTCGAGACTGGCCTGGCCAACATAGCAAAACCTTGTATCTACCCAAAATGTAAAAATTAGCTGGTGTGATGGTGTGTGCTGGTAATCCCAGCTACTCGGGAGGCTGAGGCAGGTGAATTGCTTGAACGTGGGAAGTGGGGGTTGCAGTGAGACAAGATGATACCACTGCACTCCAGCCTGGGTGACAGAGGGAGACTCTGTCTCAAAAAAATAAAATAAAATATAAATAAATAAATTTTTTTTTAAAAAAATTTATTATGTAAAAAGTGGGAAATTTGCCTATAGCTTCTCCATAAGTAATACATCTATATTATATTTATTTGGCCATGTAGAACAAGACTTTGTGCAGAATTGACTTGGACAACTCGTAAATGTTTTTCAGAAACATTGTTAGATGCATAATGCATTAAGTTGTCTTCTCTAAATTTGTTTTTTAATTGAAATGTGTCCATAATCTTCTCATCTCTGAACCACCAAATTATACTGCAATCTGTTGATGAAGATTGATTCTGAGCATGTGGAACACATTTTAAACAAGAATGAATTTTGCTTGTCATTTGTAATGTAATGGCTAATGCACTGGAAACAGATTGCATGGACATTAAACTTCTGTCCACACATCCTGTTTAACAACTGTAATAGTAAATATTTGCCTTGATGAGTATTTCTGCTGAAGAGATACAAAGACTCATGGGTCCAAGTTCTTTCTAATATTCTTGCCCTTAAATTTTTTAAAAAAATTATACTTAAGTTTTGGGATACATATGCAGAATGTGCAGGTTTGTTACATAAGGTATATATGTGCTATGGTGCTTTGCTGCACCCATCAATCCGTCATCTATATTAGGTATTTCTCTTAATGCTATCCCTCCCCTTTCCCCTGACCCGCCGACAGGCCCCGGTGTGTGACAGTCCCCTCCCTGTGCCAATATGTTCTCATTGTTCAACTCCCACTTATGAGTCAGAACATTTGGTGTTTGGTTTTCTGTTCCTGTGTTAGTTTGCTGAGAATGATGATTTCCAGCTTCATCCATGACCCTGCAAAGGACATGAACTCATCCTTTTTTATGGCTGCATAGTATTCCATGGTGTATATGTGCCACATTTTCTTTATCTAGTCTATCATTGAGGAGCATTTGGGTTGGTTCCAAGTCTTTGCTATTGTGAACAGTGCCACAATAAACATATGCGTGCATATGTCTTTATAATAGAATGATTTATCCTTTGGATATATACCCAGTAATGGGATTGCTGGGTTAAATGATATTTCTATTTCTAGATCCTTGAGGAATCACCACAGTCTTCCACAGTGGTTCAACTAATTTACACTACCATCAACAGTATAAAAGTGTTCTTGTTTCTCAACATCCTCTCCAGCATCTGTTGTGTCCTGATTTTTTAATGATCACCATTTTAACTGGTGTGAGATGGTATCTCAGTGTGATTTTGATTTTCATTTCTCTAATGACCAGTGACAATGAGCTTTTTTTCATATGTTTGTTGGCTGCATAAATGTCTTCTTTTGAGAAGTGCCTATTCATATTCCTTGCCCACTTTTGGATGGGGTGGGTTGTTTGTTTTTTTTCTGGTAAATTTGTTTAAGCTCTTCGTAAATTCTGGTTATTAGCCCTTTGCCAGATGGGTAGATTGAAAAATTTTCTCCATTCTGTTGGTTGCCGGTTCACTCTAATGATAGCTTCTTTTGCTGTGCAGAAGCTCTTTAGTTTAATTAGATCCCATTTGTGTATTTTGGCTTTTATTGCCATTGCTTTTGGTGTTTCAGTCATGAAGTCCTTGCCTATGCCTATGTCCTGAATGGTATTGCTTAAGTTCTTGTCTACAGTATTTATGTAGACAAAAAAAGGTTTTGTTTTAGATCTTACGTTTAAATCTTTAATCCATCTTGAGTTAATTTTTGTATAAAGTATAAGGAGGGGGTCCAGTTTCAGCTTTCTGCATTTGGATAGCCAGTTTTCCCAACACCATTTATTAAACAGGGAATCCTTTCCCCATTGCTTCTTTTTGTCTGGTTTGCCAAAGATCAAATGTAGATGTGTGGCATTCTTTCTGAGGCCTCTGTTCTGTCCTACTGGTGTATATCTCTGTTTTGGTACCAGTGCCATGCTGTTTTGATTACAGTAGCCTTGTAGTACAGTTTGAAGTCAGGTAGCATGATGCCTCCAGCTTTGTATTTTTGCTTAGGATTGTCTTGGCTATGCAGGCTCTCTTTTGGTTCCATATGAAGTTTAAAGTTGTTTTTTCCAGTTCTCTGAAGAAGGTCAATGGTAGCTTGATGGGGATAGCATTGAATCTATAAATTACTTTGGGCAGTATGGCCATTTTCATGATGTTGATTCTTCCTAACCATGAGCATGGAATGTTTTTCCATCTGTTTGTGTCCTCTGTTATTTTCTTGAGCAGTGGTTTGTAGTTCTCCTTGAAGAGGTCCTTCACATTTCTTATTAGTTATATTCCTAGGTAAAGGAGATTTTGGGATGAGATGATGGGGTCTTCTAAATATACAATCACGTCGCCTGCAAATAGAGACAATTTGACTTTCTTTTTTCTTAATTGAATACGCTTTATTTCTTTTTCTTGCCTGATTTCCCTGGCCAGAACTTCCAATACTATGTTGAATAGGAGTGGTGAAAGAAAGCATCATTGTATTGTGCTGGTTTTCAAAGGGGGTTCTTCCAGTTTTTGCCCATTCAGTATGATATTGGCTGTGGGTTTGCCGTAAATAGCTCCTATTATTTTGAGATACATTTCATCAATACCTAGTTTATTGAGAGTTTTTAGCATAAAGGGATGTTCAATTTTGTTGAAGGCCTTCTCTGCATCAATTGAGATAATCATGTGGTTTTTGTCTTTGGTTCTGTTTATGTGATGGATTACATTTATTGATTTGTATATATTGAACCAGCCTTGCATCCCAGGGATGAAGTTGATTTGATCATGATGGATAAGCTTTTTGATGTGCTGTTGGATTCGATTTGCCAGTATTTTATTGAGGATTTTTGCATTGATGTTCATCAGGGATACTGGCCTGAAATTTTCTTTTTCAGTTGTGTCTCTGCCAGATTTTGGTATCAGGATGATGTTGGCCTAAAAATGAGTTAGGGAGGATTCTCTCTTTTTCTATTGTTTGGAATAATTTCAGAAGGAATTGTACCAGCTCCTCTTGGTACCTCTGGTAGAATTCAGCTGTGAACCCTACTGGTCCTGGACTTTTTTTGGTTTGTAGGCTATTAATTGCTACCTCAATTCAGATTTTGTTATTTGTCTATTCAAGGTTTCAACTTCTTCCTGGTTTAATCTTGGGAGGGTGTAACTGTCCAGGAATTTATCCACTTCTTCTAGAGTTTCTGGTTTATTTGCATAGAGTTGTTTATAGTATTTTCTGATGGTAGTTTGTGTTTCTATGTGATTAATGGTGATATACCCTTTATCATTTTTTATTGCATCTATTTGGTTCTTTTTTTTTTCTCTCTATTAGTCTGGCTAGTGGTCTATTTTGTTGATCTTTTCAAAAAAACTAGATCCTGGATTTATTGATTTTTTGAAGGATTTTTTGTGTCTCTATCTCCTTCAGTTCTGCTCTGATCTCAGTTATTTCCTGTCTTCTGCTAGCTTTTGAATTTGTTTGATCTTGCTCCTCTAGTTCTTTGAACTGTGACATATGGATGTCAATTTTAGATTTTTCCTGGTTTCTTTTATGGGCATTTAGTGCTATAAATTTCCCTCTAGACATTGCTTTAAATGTGTCCCAGAGATTCTGGTACATTATGTCTTCATTCTCATTGGTTTCAAAGAACATATTTATTTCTGCCTTCATTTCATTATTTATCCAGGAGTCATTCAGGAGCAGGTTTTTCAGTTTCCATGTAGTTGTGCAGTTTTCAGTGAGTTTTTTGGTCCTGAGTTCTAATTTGATTGCAGTGTGGTCTGAGAGATTGTTTGTTATGATTTCTGTTCTTCTGCATTTGCTGAGGAGCAGTTTACTTCCAATTATGTGGTCATTTTTAGAATAAGTGTGATGTGATGCTGAGAAAAATGTATATTCTGTTGATTTAGGGTGGAGAGTTCTGTAGGTATCTATTAGATCTGCTTGGTCCAGATCTGAATTCAGGTCCTGGATATCCTTATTAATTTTCTGTCTCTTTGATCTGTCTAATATTGACAGTGGGGTGTTAAAGTCTCCCACTATTATTGTGTTGGAGTCCAAGTCTCTGTGTAAGTCTCTAAGAACTTGCTTTATGAATCTGGGTGCTCCTGTATTGGGTGCATGTATATTTATGGTAGCTCTTCTTGTTGCATTGATCCCTTTACCATTATGTAATACGCTTCTTTGTCTCTTTTGATATTTGTTGGTTTCAAGTCTGTTTTATCAGAAACTAGAATTGCAACTCCTGATTTTTATTGCTTTCATTTGCTTGGTAAATATTTCTCTATCCCTTTATTTTGAGCCTATGTGTCTTTGCATGTGAGGTGGGTCTCCTGAATACAGCACACCAATGGGTCTTCCCCTTTTTTCCAATTTGTCAGTCTGTGCCTTTTAATTGGGGCATTTAGCCCATTTACATTTCAGGTTAATATTGTTACGTGTGAATTTGTTCCTACCATTATGATGCTAGCTGGTTATTTTGCCCATTAGTTGATATGGTTTCCTCATAGCACTGATGATCTTTACAATTTAGTATGTTTTTGCAGTGGCTGGTACTGGTTGTTCCTTTCCATGTTTAGTGCTTCCTTCAGGAGCTTCTTATAAGGCAGGCCTGGTGGTGACAAAATCTCTGAGTGGTTGCTTGTTTGTAAAGGATTTTATTTCTCCTTCACTTATGAAGCTTAGTTTGGCTGGATATGAAGTTGTGGTTTCAAAAATTTTTTAATGACTGTTGAATATTGGCCCCCACACTCTTCTGGCTTATAGGGTTTCTGCCAAGAGATCTGCTGTGAGTCCAATAGGCTTCCCTTTGTGCGTAACCCAGCCTTTCTCTCTGGCTTCCCTTAGAATTTTTTTCTTCATTTCAGCCTTGGTGAATCTGACTATTATGTGGCTTAGGGTTGTTCTTCTGGAGGAGTATCTTTATGGTGTTCTCTGTATTTCCTGAATTTGAATGTTGGCCTGCCATGCTATGTTGGGGAAGTTCTGGATAATATACTGAAGAGTGTTTTCCAACTTGGTTTCATTATCCTTGTTACTTTCGGGTACACTGATCTAACATAGATTTGGTCTTTTCATGTAATCCCATATTTCTTGGAGGGTTTGTTCATTTTTTTCACTTTTTTTCCTCTAATCTTATCTTCTCAATTTATTTCATTGAGTTTGATCTTCAATCTTTGATATCCTTTCTTCTGCTTGATCTATTTGGCTATTGAAACTTATGTATGCCTGCCCAAGTAATTTATAGATTTAGTGCTATCCCCATCAAGCTACCAATGACTTTCTTCACAGAATTGGAAAAAGCCACCTTAAACTTCATGTGGAACCAAAAGAGAGCCTGCATAGCCAAGACAATCTTAAGCAAAAAAAAAAAAAAAAAAAAAAAAATTGGAGGCATCATGCTACCTGACTTGAAACTATACTGCAAGGCTGCTGTAATCAAAACATCATGGTACTGGTACTGAAACAGAGATGTAGACCAGTGGAACAGAACAGAGGCCTCAGAAAGAATGCCACACAACTGCAACCATTTGATCTTTGACAAACCAGACAAAAACTAGAAAGGGGAAAGGATTCCCCCTTTAATAAATGGTGTTGGGAAAACTGGCTAGCCATATGCAGAAAGCTGAAAATGGACCCCTTCCTTATACCTTATACAAAAATTAACTGTAGATGGATTAAAGATTTAAACATAAGCCCTAACACCATCAAAACTCTAGAAGAAAACCTAGGCAATACTCTTCAGGACATAGGCACTGGCAAGGACTTCATGACTAAAACACCAAAAGAAATTGCAATAAAAGCTCCAAAATAGACAAATGGTATCTAATTAACCTTAAGAGCTTTTGCATAGTAAAAGAAACTATCAATAGAGAGAACTAGCAATCAACACAATGGAAAAAATTTTTTAATCTACCCATGTGACAAAGCACTAATAATCAGAATTTACAAAGAACTTAAACAAATTTACAAGGAAAAAAGACAAACAACCCCATCCAAAAGTGGGCAAGGGATATGAACAGACACTTCTCAAAAGAAGACATTTATGCAGCCAACAAACATATGTAAAAAAGCTCATCATCACTGGTCATTAGAGAAATGCAAATCAAAACCACATTGAGATATCAACTCATACCAGTTAGAATGGTGATCATTAAAAAATCGGGAGACAACAGATGCTGGAGAGGATATGAAGCAGAAATGCTTTTACACTGTTGGTGGGAGTGTAAATTAGTTCAACCATTGTGGAAGACAGTGTGGCGATTCCTCAAGGATCTAGAAATAGAAATATCATTTGACCCAGCAATCCCATTACTGGGTATATACCCAAAGGATTATAAATCATTCTGTTATAAAGACATATGCACACATATGTTTATTGCAGCACAGTTCACAATAGAAAAGGCTTGGAACCAACCCACATGCTCATCAATGATTGACTGGACAAGGAAAATGTGGCACATCTACACCATGGACTACTATGCAGCCATAAAAAAGGATGAGTTCATGTCCTTTGCAGGGATATGGATGAATCTGGAAACCTTCATTTTTAGCAAACTGACACAAGAACAGAAAACCAAGCACCACATATTCTTACTTATAAGAGGGTGTTGAACAATGTGAACACATGGACACAGGGAGGGGAATATCACACACTGGGGCCTGAGGGATGGGGGATTAGCGGAGGAATAGCAGGGGGTGGTGGAATGGGGAGGGATAGCATTAGGAGAAATACCTAATGTAGATGATGGGATGATGGGCAGCAAACCACCACCATGGCATGTGTATACCTATGTAACAAACTTGCATGATCTGCACAGGTATCCCAGAATGTAAAATATAATAATAATAATAATAAAAGAAACTTGCGTATGCTTCATGAAATTCTCGTGCTATGTTTTTCAGCTTCATCAGGTCATTTATGTTCTTATCTAAACTGGTTATTCTAGTTAGCAGTCCTTGTAACCTTTTATCAAGGTTCTTAGCTTTCTTGCATTGGACGAGAAGAGACTACTTTTATGCAGACTTGTTTGTTATTACCCACTTTCTGAAGCCTGCTTCTGTTAATTCATGAAACTCATTCTTTGTCCAGTTTTTTTTTTTTTTTTTTTTTTTTTTTGGGGGTGGGGCATGTGAACCCTTGAAAGAGAAGAGGCATTCTGGTTTTTTTGGAATTTTCAGCCTTTTTTGCACTAGTTTCTCCTCATCTTCATGGATTTGTCTACCTTTAGTCTTTGATGGTGGTGACCTTCGGATGGACTTTTTGAGTGGTTGACCTTTTTGTTGATATTGATGCTATTGCTTTCTGTTGTTTAGTTTTCCTTCTAACAGTCAGACCCCTCTTCTGCAAGTCTGCTGGAGTTTGCTGGAGTTTCACTCCAGATCCTGTTTGCCTGAGTACCACCAGCAGAGGCTGCAGAACAGCAAAGATTGCCACCAGTTGTTTCCTCTGGAAGCTTTGTCCCAGAACAGCACCAGCCAGATGCCAGCCAGTGGTCTCCTATATGAGGTGTCTGTTGATTCCTGCTGGGAAGTGTGTCCCAGTCAGAAGGCACAGAGGTTAGGGACCCACTAGGAGGCAGTCTGTCCCTTAGCAGAGCTCAAGTGCTGTGCTGGAAGATCCACTGCTCTCTTCAGAGTCAGCAGACAGGAACATTTAAGTCGGCTGAAGCCACGCCCATAGCTACCCCGTTTTCCCAGGTGTTCTGTTCCAGGGAGATGGGAGTTTCATCTCTAAGCTCCTGACTGGGGCTGCTACCTTTCTTCCAGAGATACCCTGCCCAGAGAGGAGGAATCTAGAGAGGCAGTCTGGCTACAGCAGGTTTATGGTGCTGCAGTGGGCTCCACCAAGTTCCAACTACCCTGTGGCTTTGTTTACACTGTGAGGGGAAAACTGCCTACTCAAGCCTCAGTAATGGTGGACACCCTTCCCCGCCATCAGGCTGGAGTGTTAAGGGTCAACCTCAGACTGCTGTCCTGGCAGAGAGAATTTGAGCCAGTGGATCTTAGCTTGTTGGGATCTGTGGAGGTGGTATCTGCTGATCAAGGCCACTTGGCTGCCTGGTTTCAGCCCCCATTCCTGAGGAGTGAACGGTTCTGTCTCACTGGCATTCCAGGTACCACTGGGGTATTAAAAAAAAAACAAAACCTCCTACAGCTAGCTTGGTGTCTGCCTAAACAGCCACCGAATTTTGTGCTTAAAACACAGGGTCTTAGCAGTGTAGGCAACCGAGGGAATCTCCTGGTCTGCAGGTTGCAAAGTCAGTGGGAAAAGTGTAATATCTGGGGCGGATAGCACCATCCCTAACAACACAATCCCTCGTGGCTTCCCTTGGCTAGGGGAAGGAGTTCCTTGACCCATTGCACTTTCTGGGTGAGATGATACCCCACCCTGCTTCTGCTCACCCTCTGTGAGCTGCATCCATTGTCTAACCAATCCCAGTGAAATGAGCCAGGTAACTCAGTTGGAAATGCAGAAATCACCTGCCTTCTGCATTGGTCTCACTAGGAGCTGCAGACTGGGGCTGTTCCTATTCGGCCATCTTGCCCAGGAATCCTAAAATTTTAAGCTTTGATTTTAATACAAACACTGGAAAAAGTTGCATCCTTTAAATACACTTTTTAGGAGACTAGTTTAGTGACATGCTTCTGGAACAGGAGCTAGGGTATAGTCCTTTACAGTTATAGGACTATACTCCTATAGTCCTATACCTCCTTTAGGACTATATCATAAAATTTTAAGCTTTTATTTTAATATGAACACTGGAAAAAATTGCATCCTTTAAATACACTCTTTGGGAGACTAGTTTGGTGACATGCTTCTGTAACAGGAGTAGATGATAATTCCTATACAACTAATAGGAACAAAGTCATTTATTAAAGTGATCATATAGGCAGCCACCTTGTTAATGTTAAGGATGATATGAACTGACTGATTTGATGGTTGCCTCTTCCTACCAGAGAGCCCAATGCCTGAAATGGCTTGTGTATGTAATTTAGGTCTTCATAATTCTCATCAACTTAATGATGTACATAAAGCTGAAATAAAATTACCACTTTCCCCCAGATAGAATATATACATTCTCTCTCTTTTTAAATATCCATCTTTTAGAGACAGAAAAGATAATGTGTTTGATTGAAAAATGACAGCTTAATGCCTGTTTGGTGGTTTGGGTTATCTAATTAAGTATTCAGAATTGTTCTGTTAGTGCTCTGGAGACCATTAGTACAATGTACGTTCTGGATAGAAAGGGAGAAGACAAACATCTTAGCCTAGTATTCCAGACTATACTTCTTATGTTATACTATAAGCTTATAATTTCAGGTTAGTATTTGAGTGATTTGTGTTTGAATCACAGTTTTATAAAACAACAATGCTTTATAAAATATCCTGTCATCTCCCAGTTTTTAATGTGCCACTGAGGTCTCTGATTTTCTGATTCTCTCTCTTTACTCCCTGTCTTAGGAAGCCTCAAGCCATGTATCTACTATTTTTTGAAACATCCCTTTTCCTCCAGTTAGATATCAATCATTATACCTGGTCTCCAATTTTAGAATGATAAAATCCTGGGGACTGAGTTTATCGAGAGAATTCCCCTTTATATAGAGGAGAGAAGAGCAAAGGGAAAGAGGATGAGCAAAAAGAAAAAAAAAGACCAAATTTTTTATAACTGGGTGCTAAGTATGTCCAGCATCAGTCAAGCATAAAATTTTCATTTTCACAATCAGAATTAGTTTTATGTAGGATCAGGCTTATTACTATGATTAACTCCATAAAGGCAAACCAGAAATATGGAAACAGACATATTTTCTGTTTTCTCATGGGAAGGGATAATTTTTACTTCCACATATATGAACCAAAATATTATAACAGCAATTACCTCTTTAATTTCTCTAAAGGTAAAATTTGAAGTTTGCCTTTGATTTGAACTTTATGCTAAAAGCATAATTGGGATAATGGCAGTTTTCTTTTTCTTCCTTTAGAGAATCTCTACCGTACTTCTTTTCATTATTTCTCAACTCCTGAAAGACAGTACACATGGTGTGTCTCTGTCAAAATTTTGCTTTCAGACTCAGAATTAGTGCTCAACAGAATGTACATTTAATCATGCTTATCTTGATAAAGCATGCTTATTCAAGTCTTTATCTTCAAGATTCTCTTAAAAGCAGAGAAAATGGTAATTAAAGGACTGGTTCCCGTCCCACAAGCCTTAATATCATCATTTGTGAAAAAAAGTATCTGCCATGTTCTTTGCTGCCAGGGTGGGCATCAAATTTCACATCCATGTTTATTTATTTATTTACTTATTTATTTTATAGGTGGTTATCACTTTCTTGATTGTAGATACATGATTCTTGCCAAGGTTGTTTCTTATTTTGAGCAAAAAATTTCAGTGTATATTTAAGTGGGGTGGTAAAGGTAAAATCATAATTTAATTGGAAGATGTGCTTTCACAATGGATCAATCTTTCTCTGGCAGTCTTGGTCTGGGTCTCTCCCTACAGAAGCATATCCTGAGACAAGACAAAGATTTGAGTACAAGTAGTTTGTCAGATGTAAGAAGCATGGGTAGGAAGGAGGAGAAGAGAGTTGTGGAAATGGGGGTAGCCAATGTTGGGAGGACTGTAAAGGCAGCCTCTGCTGTCAGTGACTAAATTTAGTACCTCTGGAGAATCCTAGGAAATAGTGTTGTAAGCTTAAAATAAAATCCTAAGTCCCCAGTGACTCAATGGACCCCTTTTTGTGGCCAAGGAGACCCCAGAGAAACCTTAAAACTGAGTTCCCGGACATGGTGGGATCAGAGGTCAGAAATGCTTTGTTATTCCCCTTCTCTTTTATGGTTTAGACACAGCTGATTGACATTAATGTTAAAATAGAGATCATAAGACTGACAGAATAGGCTCTTTGTGGCAGTAAAATACCAAATTATAAACAAGACCTAAGGCCATGCTAGACAAGGGTTAAGTCTGTACTCCTTTACTCAAAGAATAAAAAACACTCTATCCACCCATTTGGTTCAGCAGCCTGCACTTCTCCATCCTTCCTGGACATAGAGCCTAGTGCAGGGGGCCCTAACTGCTGCATACCCAGGCAAGTCTCCAGGCATCTGGAGCACTTACTCTCCTGGATTAGGAGTTTAGGCTGCTCTCTAATCCCCTGCAGAGAATTTGGGGTTGAGGAGGTTTGCCAGCTCCTGGCTTAGGCTCACCTCTAGGTTTGGTGGCTGCCCACTGAATTCTCCCTAAGTCTGGGACTTGCGCCTGCCACTGAAGGATCTGTAGGTGGACCTACTCAGTCTGGCTGTGCCCTTCATGGCCCATGTGGCACCCTGGGGCTGATCAGGGAGCTCAGACTTCTGGGCCTTCATAAATCAGTCCATTTCCTGAGACCAGAGAGTTCTGGCCAGTAAACAAGGATCAAGTATACATCCAACCACATTGACTGTAGCCAGCTCTTACCTGTAAGCACCAACTATTGGCATGTAGGTTGAAATGCACAGCCCAGTGTAAAATCTGCTAAAGAGAACATATAGGGCTATAGAAGAGAAACCAAAAACCCTACCCAGCATTCTCTACAGTCATATCCCCCAGGAAGGTGGAAAAAGGAAAAAGGAAATAAAAAATAAAAATAATATAGGGAAAGAAAGAAAAAGGAAAATAATTCTACCTGCATGAAAATAATTACAAAAATTAGAAGTGTCAGCATCTCCAGATGAGAAAAAAAAGCTCAAGAATTATAGCATTATGAAAAATTTGAATTTATTGGTACCACCAAGGGATCACATTAGCTCTCCAGCAGTGATCCCTAACCAAAATAGAAACTCAAAATGACAGATAAAGAATTCAAAATATGGATTGCTAGGAAGCTCAATGAAATCCAAGACAAGGTTAAAAAATCAGTATACAGGAACTTCTAAAGAAATCCAAGAAATGAAGGAAGAGATAAACATCTTACAGAGAAATCAATCAGAGCTTTTGGAATTAAAAAATTCATTTAAGAAATTCAAAATATAATGAAAAGCTTTATCAATAGAGTGGACCAAATGGAAGAAAGGATTTTGGAGCTTGAATATCAGTCTTTTGAATTAACCCAGTCAGAAAATATTTTAAAAAGATAAAAAATAAAGGCTTTGAGAAATATCACATTATGTAAGGTGATGAATTATTGACATCCCTGACAGAGGAGAAAAAGTAACATATTTGAGGGAATAATTCAATAAAACTCCCCTAATCTTGCTAAAAGGATAGATGACTAGATACAAGAATATCCAGCTACAAGAAATCCAGAGAACATCTGTGAAAAACTATGCAAATTGAACATCACCAAAGCATATAATCAGCAGAATGTCCAAGGTCAAAGCTAAAGGCAAAATCGTAAAGTCAGCTATAGGATAAGAGCAAATCATGTACAAAGGGAACCCCTTCAAGTGAACAGAAGACTTCTCAGCAGAAACCCTTACAAGCCAGGAGAGCTTAGGGACCTATTTTCAGCATTCTTAAAGAAAATAAATTCCAAGCAAGAATTTCATATCCTAGCAAACTAAGCTTCATAAGCCAAGGAGAAATGAAAGCTTTTCCAGAGAAGCAAGCTCTAAGTGAATCTGTTACTACCAGGCCAGCCTTACAAGAGCTCCTTAAGTGAGTTTTTAACATGCAAATGAAAAAGCAGCACTTGTTGCCATAAAAACACACTTAGATACATAGCCTGAAGATCCTATAAAGCAACCACATGATAGAAATTACAAAGCAGCCAATTAACAACCTCACAATAAGATTAAAACTTGACATATCAATATTAAGATCAAAACTTGAAATATCAACATTAGCCTTGAATATAAACGGTCTCAATGCCAAATTTAAATGCACAGAGTGGCAAGTAGTATTAAAAAACAGTATCCATCTGTCTGCTTCAAGAGACCAATTTTACATGTAATGACACTCATAGACTCAAAGTTAAGGGTTTGAGAAAGATCTATCATGCAAATGGAAAAGAAAAAAGAGGGTTCCTATTATATCAGATAAAACAGACTTTAATACAGCAATAATAAAAAAGGACTAAGAAAGGCATTATATTATGCTATTGTTCTATTCAACAAGAAAATATAACTGTCCTAAATATGCATGAAACCAAAATTGGAGCACACAGATTCATAAAGCAACTACTTCTAGATCCATGAAAAGAATTAGTCACCCAATAATAGTTTGGGACTTTAACATTCCATTGTCAGCAGTAGACAGATCATCAAGGTAGATGACTAAAAAAGAAATTCTGGATTTAAACTCAGAAATTCTGGATATAAACTTAACACTTGATCAGTTGGAACCAAGACATCTACAGAACACTCCACTTGTCAACTATAGAATATACATTCTTCTCAGCTGCATATGGAACATAATACAGGATCTACCACATGCTCAGCCATAAAGCAAGTCTCAGTAAATTAAAAAACAAATAAAATCATACTAACCATACTGTCAGACCAGAATGAAATACAAATAGAAAATAATATAAAGATCTCTCAAAACTATACAATTACATGGAAACTAAACAATTTGCTCCCCAGTGACTTTTGGTAAACAATGAAATTAAGGAAAAAATAAAAAAAAATTTAAAGTAAGTGAAAACAGAGATACAGCATACCAAAATTTATGAGATACAGCAAAAGCAGTGTTAGGAAAAAGGTTTTTTTTTTTTTTTTTTTTAAAGCTTTTATTGTAGGTTCAGTGGTACATGTGCTAGTTTGTTATGTAGGTAAACTTTAATCACTGGGGCTTGCTGTAGAGATTGTTTTGTCACCCAGGTATGAGGCCTAATACCCAATAATATTTTTTTCTGATCCTCTCCCTCCTCCAAACCTCCACCCTCAAGTAGACTCCAGTGTGTGTTGTTTCTCTCTTTGCATTCATGAATTCTCATAATTTAGCTCCTACTTATTAGTGAGAACATGTGGGTATTTGATTTTCTGTTCTTGCATTAGTTTGCTAAGGATAATGGCCCCTAGCTCATCCATGTTCTTGCAAAAGACATAATCTCATTTTCTTTTATGGCTGCATAGTATTCCACGGTATATTTGTACCATATTTTCTTTATCCAATCTGTCATTGATGGGCACTTAGGTTGATTCCATGTCTTTGCTATTGTGACTAATGCTGCAATATATACACATATGTGCATGTGTCTGTGTGGTGGAATGACTTATATTCCTTTCAGAATATACACAGTAATGGGATTTCTGGGTCAAATGGTTAGTTCTGCTTTTAGCTCTCTGAGGAACCACCATACTGCTTTCCACCATGGTTGCAGTAGTTTACACTCCCACCAACAGTGTATAAGCATTCCCTTTCAGAAGAAAAATTTATAGTGCTAAATGCCTACCTTAAAGTTCTAGAACTATCTTAAATTAATCGTCTGACATCGCATGGAGAAGAACTAGGAAAACAGGATCAAAATCTGAAAGCTAGCAGAAGAAATAACTAAATCAGAACAGGCCTGAATAAAATTGAAAACCTCAAATCCATACAAAAAAATCAATAAACCCAAAAGTTGGTTATTTGAAAGGATAAATAAGATTGATAGCTAGCTAGCTATATTAACAAAGAAAAAAGAGAATATATCCAAATAAGCA
Organism: Sapajus apella; assembly: GCF_009761245.1. Classification (NCBI taxonomy): domain Eukaryota; kingdom Metazoa; phylum Chordata; class Mammalia; order Primates; family Cebidae; genus Sapajus; species Sapajus apella. The sequence continues at coordinate 7,361,932 of NW_022437019.1, forward strand.
CAATCAGAAACGAGAAAAGTGACATTACAACCAATATGACAGAAATGCAAAAGATCCTCAGGGACTATTATGAACACTTCTATGCACACAAACTGCAAAATCTACAGGAAATTGATAAATTCCTGGAAACATACCCTCTCCTGAGTATGAATCAGGAAAAAATTGAAATACTGAATAAGTTCCAAAATTGAATCAGCAATAAAAATTTACAAACCAAAAAGTCCTGGACCAGATGGATTCACACTCAAATTCTACCAGATATACAACAAATCACTAGTACCAGTCCTACTGAAATTATTCCAAAAACTTGAGAAGGAGGACCTCCTCACTAATTCATTCTATGAAGCATCACCCTGATGGCAAAACCTGACAAACACACAATGAAAAAAAGAAAACTATTGGCCAATATCCCTGATAAGCATAGATGCAAAAATACCAACAAAATACATCAAAAAAGAATAACTCAAAAAAAAAAAGAGTCATTTATGACAAAATCACAATCAGTATTATATTGAATGGTTGAAACTGGAAGCATTTCTCTTGAGAACTGGAACAAGACAAGGATGACCATTCAACATAGGACTGGAAGTGTTAGCCAGAGCAATCATACAAAAGAAAGAAGTAAAAGGCATCCACATAGGAAAAGTACAAGTCAAACTATCTTTCTTCATAAATTATATGATTTGTGTCCTTTGTAGGGACATGGATGAATCTGGAAACCATCATTCTCAGCAAACTGACACAAGAACAGAAAATCAAACACCGCATATTCTCACTCATAGGTGGGTGTTGAATCATGAGAACACATGGACACGTTGGGGGAGCATCACACACTGAGGTCTGTTGGCGGGGGCTAGGGGAGAGAGAGTGTGGGGGTAGAGAGTTGAGGAGGGATAACATAGGGAGAAATGCCAGGTATAGGTGATGGGGATGGAGGCAACAAACCACATTGCCATGTATGTACCTATGCAACAATCCTCCATGTTCTGGACATGGACCCCAAAACCTAAAGTGCAATAAAAAACCCCAAAACTATGCAAAGTAGAAGAACAGATACTTCTCAAAAGGAGACAAAAAAGCACCCAACAAACATGAAAAAAATGCTCCACATCACTAATGATCAGAGAAATGCAAATCAAAACCACAATTATGTACATCTCAAATCAGTCAGAATGGTTTTTTTTTTTCTGTATACAGTCTTCTTTACCTTAATTTCTTTTAAATTTCTACTTATTATATTTTATGTTTCAGTTTACATTAAGGAAATATTTTATCACAACTAGAATATATATTGAATACCTCAGTGCTACCATATGTACATATTTTACTTTGATGTTCAAGTTGTTGGGCATAGGCAAATCCAAATTATTACTATTTTATATATATATAAATATATATATAAAATAATAAATATATATATATAAAATAGTAATATATATAAATATATATAAAATATATATAAAATATATATTTTATATATATTGCACTTTAGGTTCTGGGGTACATGTGCAGATCATGCAGGTTTCTTGCATAGGTACATACATGGCAATCTCATTTGCTGCCTCCATCCCCCATCACCTATATCTGGCATTTCTCCCCAACCAATCATTGATAACATCTTTTTCTTTGGACCCATGTTTTGCTGTAGAAATAAAAGAAAACATCATACAATTTCCCTACCCCTTGCTGTCCCTCCCCTACTCCCTCCCCAAATTCCCTACCCCTTGCTGTCCCTCCCCTATTTCTCTGCAACAGACCCCAGTGTGTGATGCTCCCCTCCCTGTGTCCATGTGCTCTCATTGTTCAACACCTAGCTATAAGTGAGAACATGCGGTGTGTGATTTTCTGTTCTTGTGTCAGTTTTCTGAGAATGATGTTTTCCAGATCCATCCACATCCCTGCAAAGGACACGAACTCATTGTTTTTTATGGTTGCATAGTATTCCAGGTGTATATATGCCACATTTTCCTAGTCCAGTCTATCATCAATGGGCATTTGGGTTGGTTACAAGTCTTTGCTATTGTAAACAGTGCCACAATGAACATACATGTCCATGTGTCTTTATAATAGAATGATTTACAATCCTTTGGTTATATACCCAGTAATTGGATTGCTGGGTCAAGTGGAATTTCTGTTTCTAGGTCCTTAAGGAGTAGCCACACTGTCTTCCACAATGGTTAAATTAATTTGCACTCCCACCAACAGTGTAAAAGGGTTCCTATTTCTCTACATCCTCTCCAGCATCTGTTGTCTCCAGATTTTTAATGATCACCATTCTAACTGGCCTGAGATGATATCTCAATGTGGTTTTGATTTGCATTTCTCTAATGACCAGTGATGATCAGCATTTTTTCATATATTTGTTGGCCTCATGTA
>NW_022437019.1:7364707-7386105 GCF_009761245.1 Sapajus apella
TAAATCTGTTTTAGTTCTTTGTGGATTCTGGATATCAGCCCTTTGTCAGATGGGTAGGTTGCAAAAATTTTTTCTCGTTCTGTTGGTTGTCAGTTCACTCTAATGATTGTTTCTTTTGCTGTATGGAAGCTCCAGAGTTTAATTAAATCCCATTTGTCTCTTTGGGCTTTTGTTGCCAGTGCTTTTGGTGTTATAGTCATGAAGTCCTTGCCTATGCCTATGTCCTGAATGGTTTGGCTAGGTTTTCTTCTAGGATTTTTATGGTGTTAGGTATAGTTTGAAGTCAGGTAGCATGATGCCTCTAGGTTTGTTTTTTGCTTAGGATTGTCTTGGCTATGTGGGCTCTCTTTTTGGTTCCATATGGAGTTTAAGGTGTTTTTTTCCAGTTCTGTGAAGAGAGTCATAGGTAGCTTGATGGGGATAGCATTGCACATCTATAAATTACTTTGGGCATTATGGCGATTTTCACAATATTGATTCTTTCTAACCATGAGCATGGAATGTTTTTCCATCTGTTAGTGTCCTCTCTTATTTCCTTCAGCAGTGGTTTGTAGTTCTCCTTGAAAGGGTCCTTTACATTCTTTGTTAGCTGTATTCCTAGGTATTTTGTTCTCTTTGTAGCAATTGTGAATGGCAGTTCACTCTTGATTTGGCTCCCTTTAAGTCTGTTATTGGTGTATAGGAATGCTTATGATTTCTGCACATTGATTTTGTATCCTGAGACTTTGCTGAAGTTGCTTATCAGTTTCAGGAGATTATGAGCTGAGATGGTGGGGTCTTCTAAATATACAATCATGTCATCTGCAAATAGAGACAATTTGACTTCCTCCTATCCTAATCGAATACCCTTTATTTCTTTTTCTTGCCTGATTGCTCTGGCTAGAACTTCCAATACTGTATTGAATAGGAGTGGTGATAGAGGGCATCTTTGTCTAGTGCCAGATTTCAGAGGGAATGCTTCCAGTTTTTGCCCATTCAGTATGATATTGGCTGTGAGTTTATTGTAAATAGCTTTTATTATTTTGAGATACGTTCTGTTGATACCTAATTTATTGAGAGTTTTTAGCATAAAGGTCTGTTGGATTTTGTTGAAGGTCTTCTCTGCATCTATTGAGATAATCATGTGGTTTTTTCTTTGGTTCTGTTTATGTGGTGGATTACAATTATAGATTTTCATATGTTGAGCCAACCTTGCATCCCCAGGATGAAGCCTACTTGATTGTTGGTGGATAAGCTTTTTGATGTGCTGTTGCAATTGGTTTGCCAGTATTTTATTGAAGATTTTTGCATTTATTTTCATCATGGATATTGGCCTGTGGTTTTCTTTTTTTGTTGAGTCTCTGTCAGGTTTTGGTATCAGGATGATGTTGGTCTCATAAACTGATTTGGGAAGGAGTCCCTCTTTTTGTATTATTTGGAATAGTTTCAGAAGGAGTGGTACCAGTTCTTCCTTGTATGTCTGGTAGAATTTGGCTGTCAACCCATCTGGACCTGGGTTTTTTGGTTGGTAGATTATTAATTGCTGCTTCAACTTCATTCCTTGTTATTGGTCTATTCAGGGTTTCAGCTTCTTCCTGGTTTAGGCTTGGGAGGGTGCAAGTGTCTAGGAATTTATCCATTTCTTCCAGGTTTACTTGTTTATGTGCATGGAGTTGTTTGTAGTAATCTCTGATGATAGTTTGTATTTCTGTGGAATCTGTGACGATATCCCCTTTATCGATTTTTATTGCATATGTTTGATTCTTCTCTCTTTTGTTTTTTGTTAATCTGGCTAGTGGTCCGTCTATTTTGTTGATCTTTAAAAAAAAAAAAACAGCTCCTGGATTTATTGATTTTTTGAAGGATTTTTTGTGTCTCTATCTCCTTCAGTTCTGCTCTGATCTTAGTTTTTCCTTGTCTTCTGCTTGCTTTTGAGTTTTTTTTTTTTGATTTTGCTCCTCTAGTTCTTTCAATTTTAGTCATAAGTTGTCAATTTTAGATTTTTCCTTGCTTCTCATGTGGGCATTTATTGCTATAAATTTCCCTCTAGACACTGCTTTAAATGTGTCCCAGAGATTCTGGTACATTGTGTATTTGTTCTCATTGGTTTTGAAGACCATCTTTTTTCTGCCTTCATTTCATTGTTTATCTGTTCAACAATCAAGAGCCAGTTTTTCAGTCCATGAAGTTGTGCAATTCTGAGTTAGTTTCTTATGCCTGAGTTCTAATTTGATTGCACTGTGGTCTGAGAGACTGGTTGTTATGATTTCCGTTCTTTTGCATTCACTGAGGAGTGATTTATTTCCAATTATGTGGTCAATTTTAGAGTAAGTATGATGTGCTGAGAAGAATGTATACTCTGTGGAATTGGGGTGGAGAGTCCTGTAGATGTCTATTAGTTTGCTTGGTCCAGATCTGAGTTCAAGTTCTGGATATCCTTGTTAATTTTCTGTCTCGTTGATCTGTCTAATATTGACAGTGGAGTTTTAAAGTCTCCCATTATTATTGTGTGGGAGTCTAAGTCTCTTTGTAGGTCGTTAAGAACTCACTTTATGTATCTGGGTGCTCCTGTATTGGGCACATATATATTTAGGATCATTAGCTCCTCTTGTTGCATTTATCCTTTTACCATTATGTAATGTCCTTTTTTGTCTCTTTTGATCTTTGTTGGTTTAAAGTCTATTTTATCAGAGACTAGGATTGTAACTCCTGCTTTTTTTTTTTTTCCTCTGTCCATTTGCTTGGTAAATCTTCTTCCATCCCTTTATTTTGAGCCTATGTGTGTCCTGGCATATGAGATGGGTCTCCTGAATACAACATGTTGATAGGTCTTGACTTTTTATCCAATTTGCCAGTCTGTGTCTTTTGATTGGGGCATTTAGTCCATTTACATTTAAGGTTAATATTGTTATGTGTTAATTTGATCTTGCCATTTTGATGCTAGCTGGTTGTTTTGCCCATTAGTTCATGCAGTTTCTTCATTGTGTCAATGCTCTGTACCATTTGGTATATTTTTGGAGTGGCTGGTACTGGTTGTTCCTTTCTATGTTTATTGCTTCTTTCAGGAGCTCTTGTAAAGCATGCCTGGTGGTCATGAAATCTGTGAGCAATTGCTTGTTTGTAAAGGATTTTATTTCTCCTTCACTTATGAAACTTAGTTTGGCTGGATATGAAATTCTAGGTTGAAAGTTCTTTTCTTTAAGGATGTTGAATATTGACCCCCACTCTCTTCTGGCTTATAGCGTTTCTGCCGAGAGATCTCCTGTGAGTCTGATGGGCTTTGCTTTGTGGGTAACCTGACCTTTCTCTCTGGCTGCCCTTAGCATTTTTTCCTTCATTTCAACCCTGGTGAATCTGACTATTATGTGCCTTGGGTTTGCTCTTCTTGAGGAATATCTTTGTGGTGTTCTCTATATTTCCTGGATTTGAATGTTGCCCTGCCTTGCTAGGTTGGGGAAGTTCTGGATAATATCCTGAAGAGTGTTTTCCACCTTGGATTCATTCTTTCTGTCACATTCAACATAGATTGAATCAAACATAGATTAGATCTTTTCACATAATCCCCTATTTCTTGAAGGCTTTGTTCATTTCCCTTCACTCTTTTTTCTGTAAACTTGTCATCTCATTTTATTTCATTGAATTGATCTTCAGTGTCTGATACCCTTTCTTCTGCTTGGTCAATTCAGCTATTGAAACTTGTATATGCTTTGTGAAGTTCTCCCGTTGTGATTTTCAGCTCCATGAAGTCATTTATATTATTCTCTGAGCTGTTTACAGAATGGGTATTATTAAAAGTCAAAAAGACAACAGATACTGGCAAGGCTACAGAGAGAAGGAAATGCTTATAAACTGTTAATGGGAATGTAAATTGGTTTAGCTACTGTGGACAGCAGTTTGGAGATTTCTCAAAGAACTTAGAATACCTTTCATACCAATAATGCCATTTCTGGGTATATATCCAAATGAAAACAAATCTTTCTTCCAAGAGAGCAGATACACCTGCATGTTCATTGCAGCACTATTCACAATAGCAAAGACATGAAATCAACCTAGTTGCCTATCACTGGTGGATTGGATAAAGAAAATGTGTTACATATATACTATGCCATATCACACAACCATGAAAAAGATTGGAATCACATGTTTTTGAAGCAACATGGATGTAGCTGGAGGTCATTATCCTAAGCTAATTAACACAGGCAGAAGGAACCAAAATACCACAGGTTCTCACTTGTAAATGAGAGCTAAACACTGAGTATTCAGAAACATAAAGATGGCAACAATAGAAATTGGGACTACTATGGGTGGGAGGCATGGATTGAAACTACCTTTTTGGTACTATACTCTGTAACTGGGTGACGGAATCATTTATAACCTAAACCTTAGCATTATGCAGTGTACCCAGGTAACAAACCTGCATATGTACCCCTTTAATCTAAAATAAAAGTTGAAAAATACACCAAAAACGCAAACAGAAACTTGTTCTATTTAAGGTCAAACTGGCTTAGTAAATTATCCTCAGTTTCAGGCATTCAGTGGCAGTCTTGGAACATATCCCCTGAACAGATGAGGAGACTTTTCTTATCTTGGATTAGAGAATGATGTTAGTAACTTTCTTCAGATAAGAAGGCCACTGACCACAAAGTGGTTCTGGCTTGTTTACAGAGATTGTGCACTTATGTGCCTTTTTGTCCTGAAAAGGTCTTCTGATTTATAGTGTCTAATTGTAGTACATCTAAATGTTAAGTCTCTATCCCAGAGCAAACATAGATTGTATGTTACATGCATGTTTGTTCAATATGGGTGTGTCAGGACTACCTTTGTATTCATAGCCCCTCCTGTCTCTTGAATATGTGTGTTTAGCCAATTCCTTTAGCATAAAGATCCCACTCCAACTCCTTTGAAGTGCCGGTTATTTGTTCTTGGCCTGAGGCATGCTTCTCAGCCTTTGGCATGGCCACCTTGCAGACTGTAACTCTTTAAAAGAAGTACAGTCTCCTCTTTCCTTTTATAAATTCATATCTGGTGTTTTTTTAAGTTATTAGTGTAAAACACACACTTTGTCTGTAGAATGGACAAGCTAGTCATCTGCCTGCTCTGTGCAGGAAAAGCAGCCTTCCATGGCTTCCCAGATTTTAGGTAAAGAGATGCAGATATTGCCAGTTTGCATAATATTTGTGCAGGAGCAAATCGAAGTCACAACAGCCAAGGGATATGGGCAGGGAACAAACAGCATCCACTGGAGGCTGATAGTTTTCAATTTTATGTTCATCATTTCCACTTACAAAACATGTAAAACACCTAACACATATTTCTTGGCCCACATTTGGTACTCAGAAATTTACTTTCTTCTTACAGTTTTAGCTAGTTAAATCAGATTTTCACATCACACAATAACTTCTGACATGATTAATCTTTATACCTAAAGACTTAGATTGTTATCAATGAAAAGATAACTTCAAAACTAGTCTTATCAAATAATACTTTAGGGTGCTATGTATTTAATCCAAATCATTTAAATAAGTTATCTTATAGTTCTGCCATTTGTGTTGAACTTTCTTCATATGTTTTTATTTTATTTTATTTTGAGACAGAGTCTCGTTGTGTTGCCCAGGCTGGAGTGCAGTGGCACGATCTTGGCCCACTGCCACCTCTTCCTCTTGGGTTCAAGCAATTCTCTTGCCTCAGTCTCCCAAGTAGCTGGGATTACAGGCACCCACTATCATGCCTGGCTAAATTTTTGTATTTTTTTTTCAGTGGAGATGGGGTTTCATCACATTGGCCAAGCTGGTTTCAAACTCCTAACCTCAGTGCAAGGATTATAGGCATGAGCCACCTTGCCCAGCCTCTTCGTAGGTTTTTAATGCTTAGGGTAGACATATGTTAACCAGCCTACAGAACTACAGAATACCGAAGCTAAAAATAACTGTACAGATTATATAGTCAGGCCCTTTACCACCCTACAGCTGCTTATTAGGTGTGGAAACAAGTTCTATGAGAACCACTTGCTCAAAGTTATGCAAATAGTTTTTCTTTCCATAACCCTGCATAAAATAGTGAGAACTATGGATTCAGGGTAAATGTCTTATTTTTTTGGGGCAGAAATTGTAAATTTCTAGAACTCATATGAAGGTCTGTTTCGCTGTTGTTGGCCATGTCTTGGAAGTTAAGCCATTTGTTCTTGCATTTTTTGTTTTTTCTTCTTGGTACAGAAGTAGCATAATAGTAAGGTTTTCTTATCTAATGTCCATTACATGTTATTTAAATGGTCTACTTATTTATACATATATTTAAACATGGGCTTGAACTTGACAGTCTGTATCTTTCCTGAACCCAGTCTGCTCGGCCCATTTCACACTCACCATTCTGCTTTGATGCTTTAGTTCCTGTCAATTTACCTCAAGAAAACTTCCTGGACTGAATAATATTGTAAAGACATTATTAAAGCTGAGTGGAGTAAAATGCATAAGCAAGTAGAAATATTTAAAATTCTTCCCATGCCTGATTCTTGATTTCTGCTAGATACTTGAAATTTATAATAAGGAAACAGAATATACAAACATTCAAACATTGACTTTCTTTTGATTTTACTAATTATTCTATGTTTCTCAACATCAAGGATACATGGCCCGCAGAAATCTTCTTGGAAATTATGAAGGGTGTATAAGAATTACTAATTTAGAGAAGTTTTCTTAGATGGTAGTACATTTTTAATTGTCAAGGCAAAAATCTTTTCTAATAGAGATGACACTGAAATAATAGGTATTCTCAAACAAATATAGTAATCTAAAAACCAAGGGATGACACAAAGGAATTTCAGCTACATGAAAATTAAGAAATTCACTCCCAGTTTATTCTTGAATCAAAGAGAAAATTAACACGAACATTGAAAACTCTGGAAAACATGCTCAAACCTATTGTTTACAGTACAAGTGATAATCAGTGTCTTAATGCCCACATTTAGGAAAGAAGGCAAAAAAAAAAAAACAACCTAGTGATAACAAGATATCCGAAGAAAATAGAATATTGAGAAAAAGATGTATCTCAATTTTATAAAATTTATAAAAAGGAAGGCAGAAAATTAAAAAAACTCTTTAGAAAACCAGTATGAATTTAGTTCTTTGAAAATGCCAATAAACTCTTTAAAGTATATTAAGAAAAGTGATAGAGAGTAAAAACATTGAAAATGACCTAATAGTAGCACACATGTTTGTTGAATGAGGAATTTGTAGAGAGGGAACTATGTGCTAGGCATTGTACTAAGCACTTTATTTAATCTTCACCATAACCCTTTGAGGTGAGCACCAGTTTCATCTCCATTTTACAAGCGAAAAAGAATGACAGAGACTAATATGTGCAAGATTACACAGCTGGGAATTAAACCCAGGCATTTTAACTCCAGCATCTTTGTTTCTAACCATCAGCTAGAGATGTTAGTTCATAGTTTCTCTGATGTAGTTCTAATAGGAAACCTCAGTGTGGGTTCTATAAATCTCCTTTCTAAGAATTCTAGCGTGAAGTTTAAGGTACTATTTAAAGAAAATTTCTAGGAAAACCCCTACTGGATGGCATCATACTTTTCAAAGGTTCTTGTTGCAAATACATAGAAGTATCTTATGGATCATCATCTACTGCAAATGAGGGAAATCTAATATCTGATGGTGGAAGGGGACTGGTGAACTTGAACTCTTTCAGCCATATGTTCTGCGATTTGTCTGGTTAACAGGGGGAGCTCTGCAGAAGGGTATACTTTTTCTCTCCTTTAAGGTCTGGCCATGGCTCTCAAGAGACATTAGTAACTGGTGGGAATTTCAGTAGCATGAATTCTTTAATATCAAACTTTCTTCCCCATCAGCTGAAACATTTTTTTCTGGAATAAGGAACAGACTAGAATTTCTGGAAAAAAAAATCTTATAGCTATGGTTGAGAGTTTACATTGGAAAGACTTTTTCCCTAAAACTACATTTTTTTTAAACTACATTTTTTATCACACTTAGTATACTCATTACCTTGAACATGCACAATTTCCAAATGTATTCAACTATCTGCTTTTTTTCTCAATAATGGAAACCATGAATATGATATCTGAATCTAATTTAACAATTTGAATTTCCATTAACACCACAGATAAAACTGATAAACTCTCAGCATAACATATAAGTCCTTGCAGAGGAAGGTATTGTGATTTAAATTATGCAGGCACAAATTCTTAATATTAAAATAAAAATATTCTCCCTAATCCAAGCATCTCAGAATACTCTTTTGTTAAAAAAAAAAGAGTACTATGGAAATAAAGTCAACTAATTTTGGAAGGTACATTACTATCTGCTCCTTAGTTGAAGGCTAATGACCACCAGGCCTCAATGAAGGAAAAGATTAAAAGAAATAGTGTGGAGGCTGGCACAACGTTTAAAGCAAAATAGGAAAATGCATTAATTAGTTACTAAAAGGGTAGGAAATAGCATGTGTGTTCCATTAAACATCTAATTAAGTAGTTACTGAGTTAGTAAAAATATATTTTAAAACTCTTTTAGGAAAAGACTGTTACTGTACTATAAACTAGTACTTACGTCAAATCTTTGCCTTTATTTTCCTTAAATGCTTGAAGAGTTTGGCAAGAGCTGGAACATAGTAGGTTTTCAAATATTTGCTTGACGGAAAAGATTATTTACATATACTGGCAAGATATATTAATGCAGAGCAAACATTTTAGAGCTAAGGCAGAAAGACTTTTCTTTGTTGATATTTGATGAAAACTAAATCATGTTGTAAAATTAGTAGTTTTTCCAGGACTCTGAGAAGCTCTGTGTAAAGGTACAGAGGAAACACTGGTTTAGACATTATTTGCAACAGTAATGAAGGCAATGAACTTGGAAGATGAAAAGAGATTCACTTATAAAGAATTACAGTGGACTTTGTCAATTTATTAAATTATAAAAATCCAATCTATTTTAAGTCTAGTGGCAAAAGCTTCTTTTTATGTGATTGTCTTGGAAAATCCTCGTTTAGATCGCCTTGACATATTAGGTTATAGAAGCATTTCTTTCAGGCTTAGGGAAATTTTAAACCTGAGTTTCTTTTAGTGGAATATAGATTTTTATTAAGGGCAAGTAAATGTTCCTGTTAATTTTCCAGCAAAATGCAAAGATCAAATGACCTGGCCACTAGTCATTAGAGATTCACCTCAGTCATAACCCTAAAGTTGTCTCATGAGAAAAGAATGAGAGGCCAGGCGTGGTGATTTATGCCTGTAATCCCAGCACTTTGGGAGGCTGAGGTAGGTGGATCATGAGGTCAGGAGATAGAGACTATCGTGGCCAACATGGTGAAACCCTGTGCCTACTAAAAATACAAAAATTAGCTGGGTGTGGTGGTGTGAGCCTATAGTCTCAGCTACTCAGGAGGCTGAGGCAGGAGAATTGCTTGAAGCTGGGTGGCAGATTTTGCAGTGAGCTGAGATGGTTCCACTGCACTCCGACCTGGGCCACAGAGCTAGACTCCATCTAAAAAAAAGAATGAGAAGAGGTGCAGGAGACGAAAGTTTTACAATCTTTAATGTCACATTGCAGATGCTTATTAATTCAAAATATTTTTAGCTCAGTTCTTCATAATCAGAGCTCATCAAACTATTGACTGCATTCAAGAGGTAAGTAATTAAAAGGAAGGAGTCAACATCATGCGTTAAATTTACCCAACCTCAGTGATTATTCTGGCCCATGTTAGTAGCTTGTGTGACTTCCTGAGATGAAGTTTTTGGATTCAATGGTCAGATAATTATTGACTTGATGGATGTTTTAAAATAAATGTGTTTTGTAACTTAAAATATAGATAGGATCAATCTCAAGTGATAATCTTGAAAGATTTTGTCCTTGAAAGAAAACTCTTAGGTAGAAAAGAGATAATTCAGTAACTTAATTTGACCTTTAAAAATTGTATTTCAATACATGGTTAAGGTTTTAAACAAGAAATCTTTGTTTCTAGATGATTTGAAATTTAAAATTAAAACATAATGAGAAGGATTGAGATAAAGTACCAATGCACAGAATTTCCACAATTAGTAAAGTACCATAAAGTCGTTTTAGAGGTGTTGACATCTACATAGTTTGCTTACAGTGATTGTAATCTATTCAAAAGGTCCAATGCATGGATCTTTAACTGGTCAGGTGGTTTCGAGAGAATGATAAAGAGAAATGGTATTATTAGCTTCTTCATGCAAAATCCAAGAATCCTTACTCTGACCTTTCTACACATTTAAATAGTTTCCTTAATGAAGAGTTGTGCCAGGACCATAACTAGCTAGATCTTGAGGTCAATTAAGGCTTGGGGGAAAGGAAACTTTTATCAATTGATGTTCAATTAGCTTGGGATCTGTTTGATCTACATGGAGCTAAAGTCTAGGCTCATTTACTACTCTTTCTTTAATTTATTATTTATGTCATTTTTTAAAATTAAGAATGTAATATGTACTTACTATTAATAGTGAAAAATGAAGCAATGATGCATGAAGAGAGAGGGATTTTTTTCTCCCATTCCACTCTTTCCCACCCGAATCAGTGTTACTGGCATCAAGCATAGCTATCATTTCACCACTTTCTGCTTTTTTATGCAACTTTATGCAAAAGTACATCAAAAAATGTACAGGCTTTGTTGATGTGTGTTTTCATAAAAGTGAATCACATTAAATATATTACTTGGAAATTAAGTTTCTTGTTTAACAGTGCAAATAGATCTCTCAAGACAATTGATATGTTGTTTCTGTATCAGAAACACCAGGATGACTTGATAAAACACAGATTACTACATCATACCCTCTGAGATTTTGATTTAGAAGGCCTGGTGTAGAGACAGAGAATAAGCATTTCTAACAAGTTTATTGGTGATGCTGTGACTGCCTGTCCAAGGGCCACACTTTGAAAATCACTGGTCTAACCTAGTTTTCTTTTTGATAGCTATCCATTATTGCATGTAATAGATGTGCTACGATTGTTCCAGTCATTTCCTGTTAGTAGTTCTTCATTTTTCTCTTTTGTTTTGCCACTATAAATTACTATTGCAACAAACATCTTTGCTCATAACACAAGGGTTTTTTATTTTTATAGGATAGATTCCCTAATGTGAGATTGGTAGGTCAAAGTTGGTAAACATTTACAATTTTAATATTCACTGCTTAATTACCCTTCAAAAATGGTCATTGCAATTCACAAATTATTGCACATCAGAGATTATATCTCTGTTCCTTCTTGGTGCTGCATATCAGATGAATAAAAATGGCATCTTATTGTTTTAATTTGCATTCCTATAAGCCATAGAGAGTTAGGAGAATTCTTGTATTTTTATTAGCCATTTGGATTTCCCCTCCAGCCTTTGCCCGTGTCCATTTTTCCCTTCCACTCCTTTCCCATTTTCTCTATTGTATTTATGGAGATCATTTTGTTTGATCTTTTATTTTTAAACTTCTATTTTAGGTTCAGGGGTACACATGCAGGTTTGTTAGATAGGTAAACTCATGTCACAGGGGTTTGTTGTACAGGTTATTTTGTGACTCAGGTACTAAGCTTAGTACCCAGTAGTTACTTTTTCTGTTCCTCTCCCTCCACCCACCTCCCACACCCTGGTAGGCCCCAGTGTCTGTTGTTTTCTACCATGTTTCCATGTTTTCTCATCATTTAGCTCCCACTTATGAGTGAGAACATGCAGTATTTGGTTTTCTGTTCCTGAGTTAGTTTGCTAGGGATAATGGCCTCCATCCATGTTCTGCAAAGGACATGAGATCATTTTATACAGGAATCTCAAACCCTTTATTTGACACAAATATTGACAAAATTGAAGATATTTTTCCAGTCTTTTATTTCTTTTAATATTGCTCATGGTACGTTTGCCATAAAAGATGCTTTTATGTAATGAAATATATCTATACTTTTCATTACAACCTTTAGATTTTCTCTCTTGCTTATGATAATCTAAGATTACATGAATATTCTTCCAAAGTTTCTAACAAAATTTAATTATTTTATATTTTGCATTTAAATCTTCACTTCATCTGGAATTAATTGTAAAGTATCATGTAAATTGGAATACAAGTAGCAGCTGTCTCCCCATTTTAGGGAATGGGACATTCTTGCCCTCAGTGTAGTTTCTTCCAGAACTTTGGGGTTGGTGTGAACTTGTTCCAAGTGGGCAGGTGTTTGAGAGGCACCTGCTTGCTGATTTCCCTCAGGGAACCAGGACATCTGAGTCATCATTGGAAACCCCAAATACAGTAAGCTCTCTGCCCTGAGGCTAACCTCTAAGCTTTTGACACGCAAGTAAAAGAATAATTTCTGGCTAATTCTTTGTCCCTCAGGACACCTCAGAAGTAGTGTCCTGTGTCCCACCATGCATCATATCCAAATATGGTATTACTTAGGGTGTTTGGAGCGAATCAGCCATTTGTGTTCAAGTTGCCCTCTTTTCAGAATACAAATCTTACAAAACTAGTACATGTTTACACACATTGGGTAACAAATTAGTAAATAGAGACTAGCAAAAAACAAAAAAACAAAAGCAGGAAAAGTCACCCATATTTCAACTACTGAGAGACAGATACTCCTAGCCTCTTGGTGTATAGCTTTTCAGATTTTATGAATAAATAAATAACAGATAAACAAATACATGCAAAAATACCACTTTTGATGCTGTTTTAAATCTGTTTCCCTATTTTTTTTAACCTTTTGTTTGCTTCCAAAATTTTATTGTCATATATGCAAAGAGATAAACATCGTTCTAGTTACATATTTTTTGCAAAAATTTATTATTATCTCTTTAGTATAAACTCTTGGAGTAGTAGTTTTCTGACCAAACTGTATATTCATATATAAAAGGTTTCCAAATTGCCCTCTAAAATAATTTTAAAGGTTATACTCCCAAGCCATGTACAAGAATTCCCATCATTGCATAACTCTGCAGAAGAAAGTTTATGTGACCAAGTGCAAACCCATTTTCTCTTTGAAAATAATTTATTCCTTCTATAATGGACATATTATTATTATTATTTGACTGCTGGGGACTGTTTGTTTTTCTTCCGATGGGCAGGAAACATTTTGATTTTCCACGCTCAGGAGTATGTTTTGCATCGGGGTGAATGACTTCTCCCTTTTTCAGGACTGAGCATGTGGTTCCTGTGAACACATCAGTGTATATGATATTCTTAACCTCTATGGCTAAGCAGGTCACCAACCTGAGTTTTTGTATTAATTTTGGGATTTTACTAGAATGAGAGAAAAGAAGAATCTCTCTTTCTCTCTCTCTCTCTCTCTAAAAATTTTAAAACAACAGAAAAATTTAGAGCAGAAAATGGAAGCGGAAAAGGAAAACTGGGGAGAGGAAGAGAGGGACAGAAGGGGCAAGATAGTTTAGATGTGTCTGAAGCCCATACTACTACTGGACTTCCAAACACTTCCATTGTTGAGTATGTACCTTCCCTTTACTTTTTATATTAAAGGAACAAATTCAGATGTTTGTTTTTAAGTTTTATAATCATTGTTCAGTCATCTGGAATGTACTATTAAGCTTTCAAAGTAAAATAATTATTTGTTAGTCATCACAAATATTTGGAACCAAATGAATAAGTTTGCCATTTTCTTAACACTTACCACTACAAAATGATTACTATTTTATTACAAAAAGCTTCACACAAGAGTAGGTTGTTTGTCTCCTTGAGAAAGAAGGAGAACAGTCATAAGAGAAAACTTTCATATTTTGTACCTTGCCCTCCTTTGAGCTTTGATTGTATTAGCAGTCTAATGGCGACAAGCAGTTTGGGTTCCCTGATCACCTCATTAATCACATTAATGATGTGAGACACCAAAAGGAAGGAGAGAAATCACTTGCCTTATCATTTTATGTCTTTTTATTAGGGGCCCCAATCAAGGAGTTTTAAAGACATTGACAGGGAAAACAAATAGGCAGTTGATATTAATTCCACTGAAAGTAATAATGAAGCAACCAGATTTAAATCAAGGTAGCAGTAACCCAGTGGGACCTCAAATAGCAAGGTGTTAGAATTCAAGTTACTTTTTGCGTAAGTAAAATTACTTTAATCTAGGAGTAGCAAGAGCAAGTAGAGGTTGGGGAGGAAATAGATTTTGTTTTAATTATCAATGTTTAAATTACTTTTTAGGGAAACAACAGGTTGGAGGACAAGATCATTGTTTGAAAAGATGAGCATTAACTCTGGAATTGATATTTATTTGCACGACTCATTCCTAGGCTTGATGGGGCTCCAAAATTTATTATTGCACTTAATTTAAAAGAGGATCACCTCTCTTTTGGGAATGACTCAAGATTATAGTCAGGGACAAGAATAACTGCTACAGTTCAATGTTGAAGAGAAGTTGAAAACTATGTCGCAACACAGCCCATTTTTATTTTCTCTCTTTTAAAAGATATTTTCAACTTTTATTTTAAATTCATGGGGTACAAATGCAGGTTCACCACATAGTTATGATGCTGAAGTTTGGGGTAGGATTGGTTCTGTCACCCAGGTACTGGGTATGGTACTCAGCAGTTAGTTTTCAGCCTCTGCCCCACTGCCTGTTTCTTCCCTCTATTAGTCCCTAGTGTCTGTTGTTGCCCTCCTTATGTCCATGAGTACTCAGTGGTTAGCTCCCACTTATCAGTGAGAACATGCGGTATTTGGTTTTCTGTTCCTGTGTTTCTGTACTAAGATAAAGGCCTCCAGCTGCATCCATGTTGCTACAAAGGATGTGATTTTATTCTTTTTATGGGTACATGGTATTCCATGAAATATACACACCACAGTTTCTTTATCCAATACGCCGTTGATGAGTATCTAGGTTGATTTCATGTCTTGGCTATCTTGAATAGTGCTATAATGAACATATGGCAGAACATCTTTCTGATAGCCAACAAGAAATTTGAACTTCAGATATGTGTGGTATCTGGCTGATGACATATAGATTTGGTTTAATTTGATTAAAGAAAAGAATGAGTGCAAAAGTGCTAAAAGATACATTACTATAACATTCAATTAAATGCTGGGAGCCAGTTGTCAACAGGTATATAATCCCACTGAAAAATGTAAAAATATATGACATGTACTTTTGATTGTATTCATTCTATGTAGACAGCAATCAAGGACGCTGGAGGTATTTTAACCTCTTGCTGATTACAATGATCAGATTTTGGCTTAATTGTGTTTTGTATCTTATACTGAGAGTGTACATAATACATGCCAAGTACTGCACTCGTTCAGAAAACCATACCAGTATTGAACAAACAAAATTTTCCTTTAGTTTTTCTTCCTTAGAAAGCTACTATATACTTCATTCATTCATTCCTTAACAAATATTCTGGACAGTCTTGTAGAAAATAGGACTCTAATGATAAACATGATAATCAAGTTTCTTATCCTCTCGGAATTTATATACTTTTAGGGACAAAAACATGGTAAGCAGGTAAGTGAGATATTTTCTGATGTAGATAAGAACCATGAGAAACACAGAGTTGACTGAGGTATGAAGCTGTGTTAAGTATAAGAGCAACATGAAGAGTTGACTAAGGTATAAAGTTGTATAAAGTTAAGGAACATCTCTTTGAACAAGTAAGATTTGAATTGAATCCCCAAATAAGAAGGAGTTAGCTCTGTAGAGACTGGGTGAAGAAAGATTATTTCATGTAGAGGAAAGTGAGTGCAAAGTTAGAATAAACTTTGAAATTTTGAGGGAACAGTGTCAGGATATGAGGCTTGAGAAAGAGGCAAGTGCAATCCATGCAGAACGTTTTAGAAAATGGAAAGGAGATTATACTTTATTCTTTATTCATAGCATAATTTATCTATTTCATGATAGCCCTCTCTTTTTTTTAAATGAAAATAATATTGCAAAACAAAGAGCTCAATGTTATTTTTATAAGTGTGGTGTTAAGTTACATTTTTCAACTAAGTAAATTAGGAACATCCATATACTTGATACATCACAGAACCTATCTATTGTGAGTTAATCTAGTTACTCCTATACCACACCACAGAGGTAACATGCTGTTGTAGTATTGCTTATACAACTTAATCATCAACCAACAGCGGAAAGTTTACATTGATTGATATTAAATATCTCCTTCTGACTTTAAGCCATTGATCGAAAGTCACTTAGGACAGGCATAAGATGACTAATTAGGAAACTTTGGGAGAACTTTCTGCTTCATTACATTTTGGGAAACACATTTTGGATTCTGATAATTTTTGAAAAGTTTTTCAAAATTATTTTTATTTTCATACTTCACCACAGGGTTATTTCCTATTTTTCAGATGCTCCTAGAATAAGAGATTCTGAGATCCCTTTCCAAGAGTCCGCAAAAAAGCAACCCAGACACTCTTTCTGAATGCCAGGTTTTACATTGTCTACTTCCAGTCTAGATCTTGTGTATCTGTACTATCAGTAAATCACTAGTTTTAACATCTTTGATATCCTTCAAAAGATAGATTGCTTCTGGAATAAACAACAAAGCAATATACTTTGTAATGGTTCCACAGATGCTTAGTTTGGGGAAGTCAAGACCTGACAGTTGGTAACATGTTCTTTTGTTTTTGCTGTTATTACTATAACAGGTGGGAACCATGTTTTACTGTATTCTGTATCCCTGTATCTTTGTGTCTTAGTATGGTGTGGCACATAACCTTACAATCACTGATGCAAATTATGAGGTTTTCTTCTTCCAGCTATAATTAAGTATTATTGATAAAAATATGTATTTAAGGTATACCACATGATGTTTTGGCATATATATATATACATTGTGAAATGATTGTGATACTACAATCAAGCTAATTAACATGTCCATCACTCACCATTTCTTTTGTGAGGACATTTAGATCTACTCTCCCAGCAAATTTCAAGTATGCAATAAATTCTTAGCTATAATAACAATGCTATACATTAGACTCCAGAATTTACTCATCTGTGTAAGTTAAACTTTGTATCCTTTGATCAACATCTCCACATTTTCCTCATCACCCCTTCTACATCCGCTGGAAACCACCATTCTACTGTTTCTATGAGTTTGAATTTCTTTTTTATATTCTTCAAGATCATGCACTGTTTGCCTTTCCCTGTTTGGCTTATTTCATTTAGCATTGTGTCCTCCAGGTGCGATAGACACCAATACGATAAAAGTAGGGGACTTAAATACCCCACTTTAAACAATGAATAACATGGGAAACAAGGAAATCAATAAGAATCAGTGGAATTGAACAACATTATACATCAAATGGCCATAACAGAAATATACAGAACGTTCTATCCAACAGCTGCTGAATACACATTTTTTAAAAATGCACATAAAACAGTTTCTGGGATAGCTCATATGTTAGGTGACAAAACAACTCTTAATAAATTCAAGAAATGGAAACATATCAAATTTTTTTTTCTGACCACATAGTATCTAAAATCAGAAATCAATACCAGGAAGAAAAATAGAAAATTCACAAATATATAGACAACAAACAACATACTCCTAAATAACCAATGGATCAAATTTAAAAAATCAAAAGGGAAATTAAAAAATATCTTGAGATAAACATAAAGAAAAACACAATGTGTAGAAACTTATTGGATGCAGTGAAAGCAGTTATAGGAGGGAAGTTTATAGTGGTAAATGACTACAATAAAAAAGAAATATCCCAAATAAACAACCTAACTTTGCATCTAAAGGAACTAGAAAAAGAAGAGCAAACTAAGCCTTAACCTAAGATAGTAGAAGGAAGAAAATCATGATCAGAGCAGAAATAAGTAAAACAGAGACCAGAAAGGTTCACTGAAACTAAGAGTTGGTTTTTTGAAAAGATAAAGTTAACAAACCTTTAGCTAGGTTAAACTAAAAAAAACCAGAGAGGACTCAAATAAATAAGAAATGAAAGTGAAGACATCATAATTGATATCACGGAAATACAAATGATTATGAGATTGCTCTGGACAATCATACACCAACAAACTAGATAACCCAGAAGAAATGGATAACTTCCTTGGAACATACAATCTACCAAGACTGAATCATGAAAACATACAAAATCTGAACAGGTTAATAGTAAGAAAAGGGATTGTATCAGTAATCAAAACCTTCCTCAAAAAGAAAAGACCAGGACTTGACGGCTTCGCTGATGAATTCTACCAGACATTTACAGAAGAGTTAGCCAACTTATCTCAAAGTGTTCCAAAATATTAAAGGGGTGGAACTACTTTCAACCTCATTTTACCAAACAAGTACTACCTTGATACTGAAGGTAGACAAGGACACTACAAGAAAAGAAAATTACAGCTAATATTTCTGATGAACATAGCTGCAAAAATCAACAAAATATTAGCAAATGGAATTCAACGTCACACTAAAGTGATGATTTACATCATGTAATGTCAGAATATGAGCACTCAAGGGTAATGAGTTTTATTTCTTTTGTTGTCATTTTTTGAAGTAATGCAAAAACTAGTTGGTGTTGGCTGCCTAGTTTGAAATGTCCTCCCCATTAGAAGATTTTGAATGTTTAAAGTATTTGAATGATTGGTAGTACATTTATTATAAAACACGTGTAAGTAATTGACTCCCCCTTTATCCCAGGAAATAATAGCTGGCTCTAAACGAAACGTTTTTGGCTAATGATGTAAAACTCCATTGAAATCTTCATTAGTCCTTTTGACAGAACCTTTAGTGTCAGTCAATGTAGTTTTGTCTTAAAGCCCAGTCTGGGAAGGTGACCTGCCCTGGAAACCTAAGACTGCTACCCATTGGTTTCTAAGTCCACTTCAACTGATACTCATATAACAGGAACATAAGTGTAGAGCTATGTGCAAAACATTTTTACCTTTCTTAGAAGCTGGTACTTAGGGGGAATAGACACTACAACAGGCACAGTCTATACTTGAATATCCATTACTCACTGTGAATATTGACTGAATTGTGCTGGCATGTAGAAGGAAAACCTATGAAATTAATGCAGGGAATTGTACCTTGTTAATTCCTTTTGAAGGGAAACCTGACATATGGGAACCCTTGCTACAGACTTTGTTCGAGAAGTAATACCCAGGCTCATAGAAAGGCTGATTTTACCAGTAGAAGCAGATCGTCTCTCTGTTGCCTAAGCTAGCAGCTTGGGAAAACCATGTTACATCCTAAACACATTGAGGGTCTTTAAGTAATCTCTACATAATTGTATTTATAGTTAGAGGTAGAGAGACAGAAAAGGCAAAGGCAACAGTCCACTTCTCTAATCTCCAATTTGAACATATAGATATGTGGCTGGTAATTTAAGAAATAATTCTATCATTGCAATACCTGAGGTCTTGTACTAGGAGGAACCATGGAGTAGAGTTGGATCTAGATGGGCAATGGCAGTATGTGTTTTATTTTCTTTGATCTTTCCTTCCTTTGCATTTTTCCAGAAATGAGCATGAATTATATTTCAAATAAAAAAGGTATATTTAAAATTATATTCAGTATATTCTGGCAACAAGTTTCAGCTACTATCTTTTACTCTCCTTCCTTTTCCAAAGGATTGAGTCCCGAGAGAATGCAAGGATTTTGAGATCTTATCTACTCATTTAAAAACATTCTTGAGATCCATCACAAGTAGCAGCTGTTATAAGAACTTTCTATTCTTTTGAACACTGAATCCACTGTGATAAACTTCATTTATCCTCCTTTTTGTGAACAGTACAGATCCATCTATCCCTTGTAGTGTGATTTGCTGTCTTATTTCATGACTCTGGATTGTTGCTTTTAGAGTGCTTGGAAAATGAATTTATTCTATAACCTTGTTTGTCGTGCTTCTCCTTTTTTAAGTTACTGTTCTAACGTATTCTTTGGTGTCTAAAATAACTCTTTGTCTGCTCAACATAACTCTTGTCTTTTCCTTTGTATTTGCCAACCATTTTATATTGGTAATTTGTGTAGGTTTATGCTGAGAGCCTCTTTGAAGAGAAAGTAAATTATAACTGCTTTGAACTCCCATCAAATCAAAACTTGTTATTTGAAATTCTGCCTGTGATTTCACTTTTACTAAACCATGGACAGTTTTGGCATAGTTCTCTTAATTTTTTTCCAGTCAATGAAAATTTGGGATTAAACCAGTGATCTTTTTTGTTTTCCATTTCTAATGATGCATTTATTTAACTGGTCAAAATTATCACAGAGTTTTAGAATAACAGATTTGGAGGGGGCCTCAGAAACCATCTGGTTCAACCCTCTCATTTGTCATGTTGAGATAAATGATCCTCAGAGCTCAAACACATGGTGACTGAACTAAAACTAGAATCCAGAGCTGTGGTCCCCAGTCCCACATATAGCCTTCCTACTATATCTAGTTTATTTTACTCTCAATGGGAGATACAGTTTTATTTCCCAATTTTCAAAACAAAGTGAAATAAGGACTGCAATCTTGATTTATCAGGGGGATGTTGGTTACAAACAATAGAATCTGACTTTGGCTGTTTAAGGCAAAAGAGAATGTGCTGAAAGGTTATCAGAGGCTCACTTAATTCTTTAGCACAGGGCTTCAAAATAAGGAGTAATTAGTGAAACTCAGAAGGTGAAACAGCATGTGTATTGAGCCAGACAGCCTTAATGTTCCCCTAAGCTTGACTAAGCTGTAGACAAGTTTCTTCCTGACTATAGGTCTTTGACATTTTCTTATTTACTTTTAAAAACTTGCAACTATAAATTCTGCCCCTTTAAGATGTAAATCTTTTCCCCGCCTCCTGCCAGTTTTGGAACCCAGTGATGTCTTTCTGAAGGACCTGGGAGCTGTCCCTTTGAAATATAATTTACAAAAAAAAAAAAAAAAAAAAAAAAAAAAAAAAAAAAAAAAAAAAAAGAAAGCCTCCTAACTCCCAGTCTCCTGGGAGAGTAGGAGCTTAACTTCAGTAAGAGACAATTAGCAAACACAGATGGATTAATTACATTGGCCAATCTCCCACCTAAAGTCCTCCAGAAGTATCTACTGTCTCACTCAGGGCTTAAAAATTCTCAACCATTTGTTATAACAGAGTTAAGTTCAATCTCTTTCTCCTATGGTGACAGTTTTGAATAAAATCTTTCTTGCCTGTTTAACTTGTCCAAGTGTAACTTTTCTTTGATATCATGATGCCACTATTAAGAAGGACTAAAACTTTAATCATTTTCAGTATCTTTTCCCTTTCTCAAAATTTAGTCAGAGGGAGGAATTATCTGTTTCCTCTAAGGGAAGGCAGGTCTCTAGATGATCTCACCAGATTTTATCCAATGAACTAACCCCTTAACAAGCTGTGTGCAGTTTGGAAGAGGAAATAAAATGCTGGACAGCAAAAAAAAAAAAAAAAAAAAAAAAAAAAAAAACCAAACAAAAAAAACCCGAAACCAAAAAATAAGACAAAAAAAAAAAATCTTGTAGACCCAAA
>NW_022437019.1:7386205-7547311 GCF_009761245.1 Sapajus apella
AAAAAAAAAAATCTTGTAGACCCAAACCTTTACTCTCATTGAGTTTCTAATGCATGCATTAGGCCTGGGACTTTTTGGAAGTATATGAAGGAGCAATGTGAGAAGTGCCTACGATATCATTGCTTTCTTTTTTTCCCATTCCAATACGGCACAACTCTTGGAGTGTGAACAATAAAGACTCCTTTGGGTTAAGGCAGAGATGGTATAAAGGTTTCATCTAACGTGAAAACCACTACTTATTAGTAGTGGTTGCAATGAAATATTGGGTTGAGAATTATTCAGAAGTGACATGTGAGTTCCGTGGAACAGGTAAAAGGTTAGTGGTTGGATTTAACAATCAAAGATTTTACTAGGAGAAACACCTTTGAGAGAAATGGAGTAGGAACTGGGGAAGGTGGGAGAACCATTATACTGCAACTTAAGTCTGATCCTGAATGAAGATGACAGCAAAAGAAGGTGTGCGAATGCATCTTGGACCGCTGTGCATGTAAGGAGGATATGGCAATGCCATCGGGAATCTTCATATTAAAGTTGGCTGTCAGAGGAGTCTGATGTTTCCCAGGGATGGACCTGTCTTAAAAGCCCTGCCGTGTTCAGTCATTGGCCTCAGCACAAATGCAGACAAGGGTTTCAGAGTGTAGCAGCTGAGTCCTTGGCCAGTGAAGCGTCCTGTCATTGACTTCCGCAGGCAAATTCCTATGAACACCATACTATGTAACTGTTATCCTGAGTTACAGATATTAAACCCCTCAGTTCAGACTAAAAGAATCCCAATGACAGTCAAATTAATCGTGGTGGTGCGGGAAGCAAATGAATGTCTACTTGTAGAGAGATTGATTAGATATCCTTGTTTACAGAATAGGATATATTCAACAGCAAATAATGAAAAAATTAGAACAGTGGCTTTAAACAATAATACACTGAATTATGTCACATAACAAGAAGCATCTAGGTGGGCAATTCAAGATTTGTTCAGTGTCTGATGTCATCAAGAAGCCAGACACTTTTTATCCTTATGTTCTGCCATCCTTGGCCTGTTTTTCTTCTTTTTTTTTTTTTAATCTTGAATTGTAGTAACTAACTGTCTAGCAGCTACACAATGGCTGCTAAATTCTGGGACGCATAGATTGATCTTCCAGAAACTCCCAGCATATTTCCTCTTATGTTTGATTGGCTAAACATCATTCACATGCCATTAATTCGTGTCAAAGGCAATGGAATTAGTAAATAAAAGAATGACTTTTTCCCATGAATGAATTAGAAATGTAAATATTTATTGCCCCATTCCCAGGATTGGAAGAGATGCCTACTTTCCTTAAATACAATGTATTGCTGGCAGTCTGATACCTAAACAAACTTAGTGTCACTGTTAGCCAGGGAGAAGGGTGAGAAAGGCAGTTATGCAGGGAGCCAACATTGTCAGCTATGACTCCATACATAGGGAGGTTTTGAGTGTGTAGACTTGTGCAGTGTTAGATCTGACAAAAAGCCTGGAGCATGAACACTTCCCAAGACAAACAGAGATAGAAACTATTAGATTGGTAAAAAGAGGGCTTTATAGGTCTCAGAAAAGCCCTAGAAAGACAAAAAATATTTTTGCCAGGCACATATTAAAAGGGTAATTGGGAAACTAGAAAAAAAGGGAGGATCCAAGATGGCCGAATGGGAACAGCTCTGGATCGCAGTTCCCAGCAAAAACACAGAGGATGAGTGGTCACCGCATTTCCAAACAGAGTTTTACTGCTCACAGACCAGGAGATTCCTGGGTGGAAAAGTGACATGAGTCTCCAGCATGGCTGTTTCAGCTGGCACAGCATGTCTCTACACAAAAACCCACACAAATCCAGGCGCCATTTCAACTGGTGACTGGAACACCTGGGAGACAGAGTTGCCCATTCAACTGAAAAAAAAGGAGGCTGAAACAGGGAGCCAGGTGATGTGGCTCAGATGGTCCCACTCCCACAAAGATCAGCAATCTGAAACGCTCTGGACTGAGAGTTTCACAGCAAGCACGGCTGGACCCGGGATGGTCCAGCTCTGTGGGGAGAAGGGCGTCCATCATTACCAAGGCAGTCCACCACTACTGAGGCAGTCTGCCATTACTGAAGCAGTCCGCCATTACTGAGGCAATCTGCCATTACCAAGGCAGTCCTCCATCACAGAGACAGTCCACCATTGCTAAGGCAGACCACTATTACCAAGACAGTTCTAACTATACCCCTATAAACAAAACTGCAAGGAAGTTCACACAGCAGCTGGCCAGAGCCCATGGCAGCTCAGCAATGCCTCTGCTGGCAGACTGTGACTAGGCTACCTCCTTGCTGGACAGGGCATCTCTGAAAAAAGGCAGCAGAATGACAGGAACTTATAAATAAAGCCCCACCTTCCTGGGACAGAGCACTGGGGAAAAAATGGCGGTTATGAGCTCCACTGCAGCAGACATAAATGTACCTGCCCTGCAGCTCTGAACAGAACAATGGAGCTCAGAGCTCAGCACTTGAGCTCCTATAAGGGACAGACTGACTCCTCAAGCAGCTGTGCAACACCCTTATAACCAAAGAGACATCTTATAAATGAGAGCTCAGGCTGACATTTGGCTGGTATCCTTATGGGACAAAGATAACAGAAGAAGACACTGGCAGCAGCCCTAACTGTTCTGCAGCTGCTACAGGTGATCCTCAGGCAAGCACAGTCAGGAGTGGACCTCCAGCAGTCCTACAGCAGGGGGGCCTGTTAGAAGGAAAACTAAGAAACAGAAATAACTTAATCTGCTACAAAAAGGACATCCACTCAGAGACCCCATCTGAAAGCCACCAATGACAGAGACCACAGGTAGATAAAGCCACAAAGATGGGAAGAAACTAGCATAAAAAGGATGAAAATACCCAAAACCAGAACGCCTCTCCTCCCACAAGGGATCACAACTCCTCACCAGCAAGGGAACAAAGCTGGTTGGAGAATGAGTCTGATGAATTGACAGAAACATGCTTCAGAAGGTGGGTAATAAGAAACTTATCTGAGTTAAAGATCATATTCTAAATCAATGCAAAGAAACTAAGAACATTGAAAAAAGGTTTGATGAAATGCTAACGAGAATAAACAGCTTAAAGAGGAATATAATGACTTGATGGAGCTGAAAAAAACAACATGAGAACTTCGCAAAACATACGCAAGTTTCAATAGCTGAATCAACCAAGCAGAAGAAAGGATATCAGAGATTGGAGATGAGCTCAATGAAATAAAGAGAGAAGGCAAGATTAGAGAAAAAAGAGTAAAAAGAAATGAACAAAGCCTCCAAGAAATATGGGATTATATGAAAAGACCTAATCTATGTTTGATAGATGTACCTGAATGTGACAGAATGAATCCACGCTGGAAAACACCCTTCAGGATATTATCCAGGAGAACTTCCCTAACCTAGCAAGGCAGGCCAACATTCAAGTCCAGGAAATACAGAGAACACCACAAAGATATTCCTCAAGAAGAAGAACCCCAAGGCACATAATCGTCAGATTCACCAGGGTTGAAATGAAGGAAAAAATGTTAAGGGCAGCCAGAGAGAAAGGTCAGGTTACTGACAAAGGGAAGCCCACCAGATTCACAGCGGATCTCTCAGCAGAAACCCTACAAGCCAGAAGAGAGTAGGGGCCAATATTCAACATCCTTAAAGAAAAGAACTTTCAGCCTAGATTTCATATCCAGCCAAACTAAGCTTCATAAGCAAAGGAGAAATAATTGCTTTATAAACAAGCAATTGC
The DNA here is from genome assembly GCF_009761245.1 of Sapajus apella. NCBI lineage: Eukaryota > Metazoa > Chordata > Mammalia > Primates > Cebidae > Sapajus > Sapajus apella. The sequence goes on from NW_022437019.1 coordinate 7,389,964, forward strand.
TCAGAGATTTCATCACCACCAGCCCTTCTTTACAAGAGCTCCTGAAAGAAGCACTAAGCATAGAAAGGAACAACCAGTACCAGCTACTCGAAAAATGAACCAAATGCTAAAGAGCATTGACACAATGAGAAACAGCATTAACTAATGGGCAAAACAACCAGCTGTCATCAAAACGGCAGGATCATATTCACACATAACAATATTATTCTTAAATGTAAATGGACTAAATGCCCCAGTCAAAAGACACAGACTGGCAAATTGGATAAAATGTCAAAAGCCATTGGTGTGCTGTATCCAGGAAACCCATCTCACATGCAAGGATACACATAGGCTCAAAATAAAGGGATGGAGGAAGATCTACCAAGCAAATGAAGAGCCAAAAAAAGCAGGAAGTGCAGTCCTAGTCTCTGATAAAATAGACTTTAAACAACAAAGATCAAAAGAGACAAAGAAAGGCATTACATAATGGTAAAAGGATCAATGCAACAAAAAGAGCTAATGATCCTAAATATATATGTGCCCAATACAGGAGCACCCAGATACATAAAGCAAGTTCTTAATGACCTACAGAGAGACAGACTCCCACACAGTAATAGTGGGAGACTTTAACACTCAACTGTCAATATTAGACAGATCAACAAGACAGAAAATTAACAAGGATATGGAGGACTTGACCTCAGATCTGGACCAAGCAAACCTAATATACATTTACAGAAATCTTCACCCCAAATCCACAGAGTATACATTCTTCTCAGCACCACATCACACCTACTCTAATATTGACCACGTAATTGGAAGTAAATCACTCCTCAGCAAATGCAAAAGAACGGAAATCATAACAAACAGTCTCTCAGACCACAGCGCAATCAAATTAGAACTCAGCATTCAGAAACTCACTCAGAACCGCACAGCTTCATGGGAACTGAACTACTGGCTCTTGAATGTTGACTTGGATAAACAATGAAATGAAGGCAGAAATAAACATGTTCTTTGAAACCAATGAGAACAAAGACACAATGTACCAGAATATCTGGAACACATTTAAAGCAGTGTCTAGAGGGAAATTTATAGCACTAAATGCCAACATGAGAAGCAAGGAAAGATCTAAAATTGATACCATATCGTCAAAATTGAAAGAGCTAGAGGAGCAAGATCAAAAAACTCAAAAACTAGCAGAAGACAAAAAATAGCTAAGATTAGAGCAGAACTAAAGGAGATAGAGACACAAAAAATCCTTCAAAAAATCAATAAATCCAGGAGCTGGTTTTTTAAAAAAGATCAACAAAATAGACTATTAGCCAGATTAATAAAAAAGAAAAAAAGAATCAAGTAGGTGCAATAAAAAAACGATAGAGGGGATATCACCACAGATTCCACAGAAATACAAACCACCATCAAGATTTCTACAAATAACTCTATGCACAAAAACCAGTACAGCGGGAAGAAATGGATAAATTCCTAGACACTTACACCCTCCCAAGCCTAAATCAGGAAGAAGTTGAAACCTTGAATAGACCAATGACAATAGCTTACCAACCAAAAAAAGCCCAGGTCCAGGCGGGTTCACCGCCGAATTCTACCAGACATACAAAGATGAGCTGGTTCCACTCCTTCTGAAACTATTCCAAACAATACAAAGGAATTTCTCCCCAAATCATTTTATGAGACCAACATCATCCTGATACTAAAACCCGGCAGAGATTCAACAAGAAAAGAAAACTTCAGACCAATATTCATGGTGAACATAGATACAAAAATCTTCAATAAAATACTGACAAACTGATTGCAACAGCACATCAAAAAGCTTGCCCATCACGATCAAGTAGGCTTCATCCCAGGTATGCAAGGCTGGTTTAACATATACAAGTCTATAAACGTAATCCACCACATAAACAGAACCAAAGACAAAAATGACATGATTACCTCAATAGATGTAGAGAAGGCCTTTGACAAAATCCAACTGCCCCTTATGCTAAAAACTCTCAATAAACTAGGTATCAATGGAAGGTATCTCAAAATAATAAAAGCTATTTACAACAAACCCACAGCCAATATTATACTGAATGGCCAAAAACTGGAAGCATTCTCTCTGAAATCTGGCACTAGACAGATTAAATCTCACACCACTCCTATTCAATATAGTATTGGAAGCTCTAGCCAAAGAAATCAGGCAAGAAAAAGAAAAAAAGTGTATTCAATTAGGAAAGGAGGAAGTCAAATTGTCTCTATTTGCAGATGACATGATTGTATATTTAGAAGACCCTATCATCTCAGCCCAAAATCTCCTTAAACTGAAAAGCAACTTCAGCAAAGTCTCAGGATACAAAATGGATGTGCAAAAATCACAAGCATTCCTATACACCAATAACAGACTTAAAGAGAGCCAAATCAAGAGTAAACTGCCATTCACAATTGCTACAAAGAGAATGAAATACCTAGGAATACAACTAACAAAGGATGTAAAGGACTCTTCAAGGAGAACTACAAATCACTGCTGAACAAAATAAAAGAGTACACAAACAGATGCAGAAACACTTCATGCTTATGATTAGGAAGAATTAATATCATGAAAATTGCCATACTGCCCAAAGTATAGATTCAGTGCTATCCTAATCATGCTACCAATGGCCTACTTCACAGAACTGGAAAAAACCACTTTAAACTTCATATGGAACCAAAAGAGAGCCTGCATAGCCAAGTCAATTCTAAGCAAAAAGAGCAAAGCTGGAGGCATCATGCTACCTGCCTTCAAACTATACTAGAAATCTACAGTAATCAAAACAGCATGGTACTGGTACCAAAACAGAGATATAGACCAATGGAACTGAACAGAGGCCTCGGAGGCAATGCCACACATCTACAACCATCTGATCTTTGACAATCCTGACAAAAACAAGCAATGGGGAAAGGATTCCCTGTTTAATAAATGGTGTTGGGAAAACTGGCTAGCCATGTGCAGAAAGCAGAAACCGGACCCCTTCCTGACACCTTACACTAAAATTAATGCCAGGTGGATTAAAGACTTAAACATAAGACCTAACACCATAAAAACCCTAGAAGAAAATCTAGGCAAAACCATTCAAGACATAGGCATAGGCACGGACTTCTTGAGTAAAACACCAAAAGCATTGGCCAGAAAAGCCAAAATAGACAAATCAGACCTGGTTAAACTCCAGAGCTTCTGCATAGCAAAAGAAACAATCATTAGAGTGAATCGGCAACCAACAGAATGGGGAAAAATTTTTGCAATCTATCCATGTGACAAAGGACTTATATCCAAAATCTACAAAGAACTAAAACAAATTTACAAGAAAAAAACCCATTCAAAAGTGGGCAAAGGATATGAACAGACACTTTTCAAAAGAAGACATATATGAGGCCAACAAATATATAAAAATATGTTAATCATCACTGGTCATTAGAGAAATGCAAATCAAAACCACATTGAAGTATCATCTCTCACCAGTCAGAATTGTGATCATTAAAAAATCTGGAGACAACAGATGCTGGAGAGGATGTGGAGAAATAGGAACACTTTTACACTGTTGGTGGGAATGTAAATTAGTTCAACCACTGTGGAAGACAGTGTGGCGATTCCTCAAGGCCCTAGAAATAGAAATTCCATTTGACCCAGCAATCTCATTACTAGGTGTATATCCCAAGGATTATAAATCGTTCTGTTATAAGAACACATGCACATGTATGTTCACTGCAGCACTGTTTACAACAGCAAAGACCTGGAACCAACCCAAATGCCCATCGATGATAGACTGGACAGGGAAAATGTGGCACATATACACCATGGAATATTATGCAGCCATCAAAAATGATGAGTTCGTGTCTTTTGCAGGGACATGGATGAATCTGGAAACCATTCTCAGCAAACTGACACAAGAACAAAAAACCAAGCACTGCATGTTCTCACTCATAAATGAGTGTTGAACAATGAGAACACATGGACACAGGGAGAGTAGCATCACATAGTGAGGTCTGTGGTAGGGGAACTAGTGGAGGGATAGTGGGAGTTAGGGTGTTGGGGAGGGATACCATGGGAGAAATGCCAGATATAGGTGATGGGGATAGAGCCATCAAACCACATTGCCATATATGTACCTAAGCAACAATCCTGCATGTTCTTTACATGTACCCCAGAACTTAAAAGGCAATTATCTATCTAAAATTTATATATATATAAAATGCAATTTTGTAGATATAATTTATATATACATAATGCAATTATATATATATAATTTAGATGTATATAAAACAAAACTAGAAAAAAAAGTAAATTCAAATGAAACAGGAAAGGAAACAATAAATGTCTGCATTGATTAGAAAAAAAAGTGTAATTGGAATAAGTTTCTGGAAATAAATTTGGCAATGATGTCAAATGTGTTATATTTGTGTGTGTGTGTGTGTGTGTGTGTGTGTGTGTGTGTGTATGTCTGTATGTATATATGCAGTATCTACTGGCTCACTCACTGCTTAAAAATTCTCAGTCATTTGTTATAACAGAGTTAAGTTCAATCTCTTTCGTGTGTGTGTGTGTGTGTACATTCCCAGGATTGGAAGAGGTGCCTGTTTTCCTTAAATACAGTGTATTACTGGCAATCTGATACATTTTGACCCCAATATATGTACACACACACACACACACACACACACAGACACACATGACTGCTTAAAAAATTCTACTCTCAAGAACATTTCTATGGAAATACCCAAGTAGACATGCAAAGATTTACACACAAGCATTATCAAAGCCTTGCTTATGACTATATAGGCCTGCAGACAAGTAAAAGTTTATGTTTTTTGAAGGATATATAATGATTTTATATATGATAAATGGTTCTTTGGGGAAAAACAAGTTTACAAAAATATATCCTTAGGGAGAAAAATAGCAACATATTCAGAATTGGCATTTTCACGTTAGAATTGATGTCACTTTTTAATGCTATTTTTCATACTGCTGGGTGTTCTTCCAAAATGTATACAGCACATATGAAACAAATTCTCTGAAAGATATCACTTCAATTTTGCCCAGAGTTGAATTTGAATATAACATTGATTTTAAATGCAGAATCTTATGGTCAGCCACTGAAGTTTTTTTTAACTTTCAATGTAGGGTTTACATTGCATGTAATAAGAACTCATTTATAACTCACAGCCTGTAGATGAGGAAACTGAGGGCAGATAGTCTGAGTAACTTGTTCATGTGCTTGTAAGTGGAACCTTCCTGTCTCACTTGGAAGACTATTACTAAGCCACTAAAATCTGCCTAAATACTGTTGGTTCTCCATTCAGCAGTTAGGTTGGACCTTTGAAAATCTAAGTCCTAGAATGAAACACACTCAGACTTCTAGAGGCTTCTCATCATGCTCAGTAACCTCCACAACCCTTACCATGTGCAAGCTATCTGCCTACCTCATCTTGTACAACACTCAATCTAGTCACAATGGCTTTCTCATGCTCCTTAGATCTGCCAAGCTTATTCCTCTTGAGTACAAGTGCTTTTCTAGTAAAAAAGCACCTCTGATTCCCTTTTCTCAGAATACTCTTCTATTAGATCTTAAAATGGCTCACTTCCCTATCTTCATTCAAGTTTTTGCTCAAATGCTTTCTCCCTGAAGAGGCCTTCCCTGACGACTTTATCACATCTGGTCTCCTCTCTCCATCACGCCTTCCTTATTATTATAGATTCATATCATTTTTTTAATAACATGGTTTGCTCTACTCTGTGCTTAGTTGTTTGTCTGTCTTCACTCCTAGAATGTAAGTCCTGTAAGGATAAATATTTTATGTTGCTCTATACAATATCCCTAGTATCTGAGTGACTGAGATATAGTACAAGCTCAATAAAATGTGTTGAATAAATGTATCAGTGACAGAATCCATGTTTTTTTGACCCCAAATAATATGTTCTTTTCATTATACCTCAATCAGAATAATTATATGGTCATAGATTATTTTAGATATGTATCAGTTAATAGTGTATTAGAATATGCTTATCACAATTCTTCATTAAAACTAGAACATCAAGCTGTTATTTATAAAATAGTTGTGCATATAGCAGAAAGTATAAATGCCAGAAATTACTGATAATTCTATTTTCTGAGTTTAATTCAGAGAAGAGAACATTTATACTCACCAGAAACTCAGTTTAGTTTATCTATAAAATTTTATTACAATTTATTTTTGCCTACTGCTGAAGCTCTGCTATGAAGAAAATAGATAATTAAGTAGTAAACTATTTATAATGTATTTTAGCCATTAATAAACTATAAGTATTCAAAGCATCATTAGTATGAAAGTGTATGATGATGGAAAAGTTTAGGATGCCATTTACAGTAAATTATACAACACTTTAAAGCAAAGCGAATTTCAGTAATGTGTTAATGATTCTTGGATATAATGTCAAGTGACTGAAATGATGGTAGATGGGCAATGAGAAATGAGTTTGAAGCTGATGAGTTCTTGATGATATTTCATCATTTGCCCTTTTATTGCTCTTAGTATTCAAAATTCAATTTGAGTTACATCTTTAAATAATTAATAAATATCTCATTTCTAAGTGATATATATTCTATTTTCCTTGTTCCATTTCAAGTCTTAGCTTTAATAAAAATTATATCTTCGACTAACATCTCCATTTAGACAAGAGGAATAGGCTGTGGTGATCTATTATACGTCATGGTGACTGTAGTTAATAATAATGTATTATATATTTCGAAATAGCTTAAAAATAGCTTTTAAGTGTTCTCACCATAGAGTAATGTGAGGTATTTGAGGTGATGGGTATAAGCCATACCCATAGAAGATGGCTAACTTAATAAATGTGTGTGTTCTGGCTGCTCCACCAACAAACTGGCCCCATCTCTCTCCCTTGCGTGGGTCTCCCTTTCCCTGAGACACAATGATATTGAAATTAGGTCAATTAATAACCCTACAATGGCCTCTCAGTGTTTAAGTGAAAGAAAGATGTCTCTCATTTCAATTCAAAAGCTTAATGATTAAGCTTAGTGAAGAAGTCATGTGTGATGCTCAGAGAGGCTGGAAGCTAGATCTCTTGCACCAAACAGGTAACCAACTTGTGAATGCAAATGAAAAGTTATTGAAGGAAGTTTAAAGGACTACTCCAGTGAACGGATAAATGCTAAGAAGAAAAAATAGCCTTATTGCTGATATGATGAAAATTTTCATGGTCTGGACATAAGATCAAACCAGCCATAGCATTCCCTTAACCCAAGACCTAATCCAGAGCAAGATTCTAACTCTTCAATCTATGAAGGCTGAGAGAGGTAAGAAAATGCAGAAGAAACATTGGTGGCTAGCAGAGGTTGGTTGATGAGGTTTAAGAAAAGAAGCATTCTGTATTACATAAAAGTGCAAGGTAAAGCAGTAAAGGCTGATGTAGAAGCTGCAGCAAGTTATTTAGAAAATCTAGCTGAGATAATTAATGAAGGTGGCTACACTAAATAATATATTTTCCATGTAGATAAACTGTCCTCCTATGGGAAGAAGATAACATCTAGAATTTTCATAATTAGAAAGGAGAAGTCAGTGCCTGACTTCAAAGTTTCAAAGACCAAAGTTACTCTTTTGTTAGGGGCAAATGCAGCTAGTCAATTTAAGCTGAAGTCAGTGCTCATTTACCCCTGTAAAAATCCAATAGCTGTTAATAATCATGTCAACTCTACTCTGCCTGCACTCTATGAATGAAGCAACAAAGCCTGAACATTAGCACATCTGTTGGCAACATGGTTTACTAAATATTTTAAACCCATAATTGAGGGCTACTGCTTAGAAAAAAAAGGATTTTTTTCAAATTATTACCAACCATTGACAATGCACCTGGTCACCCATGAGCTCTTATGGATATATACAAGAAGATTAATGTTGTTTTCATGCCTGCTAAGACACATCTATTCTGCAGCCTATGGTGCAAGAAATAATTTTGGCTTTTGAGTCTTATTATTTAAGAAATACATTTTGTAAGGCTGTAGCTGCCATATAGTAATTTCTCTAATGAGCAAAGTAAATTGAAAACCTTCTGGAAAGGACTCACCATTTCACATGTCATTGAGAACATATGTGATTCATGAGAGGAGGTCAAAATAGCAATATTAATAGGAGTTTAGAAGAAGCATATTCTCACTTTCAAAAATGACTGAGGGGTTCAGAACTTCAGTGGAAGAAGTAAGTGCAGATGTGGTGGAAATGGCTAGGAAACTAGAATTAGAAGTGGAGTCTGAAGATGCTACTGAATTGCTGCAATCTCATGATAAAATGTGAACTGATGAGGAGTTTCTTCTTGTGGATGAGCAAAGAAAGCGGTTTCTAGAGAAGAAATCTATTCCTGGTGAAGATGCTATGAACATTATTGAAATCACAACAAAATATTTAGAGTATTACATAAACTTAGTTGATAAAGCATCAGCAGCATTTGAGAGACTTGGTGTTGGTTTTGAAACAAGCTTCACTCTAGGTAAAATGCTGTTAAGCAGCATCACATGTGATGGAGAGAAAGTTTTCATTAAAGGAAGAGTCAATCAATGTGTCAAATTTTTTTGTTGTCTTATTTTAAAAAATTGCCACAGCGCTTCTGAATTTTGGCAGCTACTACCTGATCAGTCAGTAGCCATCAGCACTGAAGTCAGACCATCCACCAACAAAAAGATTGTTCACTGAAGGCTCAGATGATTGTTAACATTTTTTAGCAATAAAGTATTTTTAAGTTAACATACATTCTTTTGTAGATATGCTATTATACATTTAATATTCTACAGTATAGTGTAAACATAACTTCTTTTCTTTTTTTTTTTTTTTTTTTTGAGACAGAATCTGGCTCTGTCACCCAGGCAGCAGTGCAGTGGCGCGATCTCGGCTCACTGCAACCTCCACCTCCTGGGTTCAAGTGCTTCTTCTGCTTCAGCCTCCCAAGTAGCTGGGACTAAGGCACATGCCACCATGCCCAGATCTTTTTTTTTTTTTGCATTTTTAGTAGAGATGGCGTTTTACCATGTGAACCAGGATGGTCTCAATTTCCTGACCTCGTGATCTGCCCACCTTTGCCTCCCAAAGTGCTGTGATTACAGGCTTGAACCGCCACACCCAGCCAACATAACTTTTGTATGCACTGGGAAAACAAAAAATTTGTTTAATTTGCTGTATTATGATGGTCTGGAACTGAACTTGCAATATCTTGGTGGTATGCTTGTATTAATAAAGGCTGTCTGAGAAGACAATTATAAACCTATGTATCTTTGTTAGGTATTTCCTATAATTTTGACTATATGAAAAACTTTTGTAAGTAGGTAGTTATCTAGATGTATATATATGCATTATTGCATAATATGTTAGCACTTCTTGGAACAACTGTTTTCCTTAGAAATTTTTTTGGGAAATGCTGATTGAGAAAGATTAGAAATGTTTGAGACTTCAGCTTCTCATGACATCCAAATTAATTAACTTTCTGGAAATAAAAGTTTTACAATTTCATTTCACTGCTCTGAAATCAACATGGCATATGCATTAATGCTAACCAAAACACTCATTTTAAACTGGGGAAAGATTAAGAACAAAATCTTAAGATCTAAGAAGAGTTGTGAAATTGGAGACATCAATAGGACACCCTATGGTCAATGTGTTTCAAATGAGAGAAAAAAAAATCATCTTTTTGCGGCAAAAAGTGCCAGATTGTAGTTTTTGTTTTAGTTTCTTACTCATAGTGGGTTTTGAATTCAGTAGGTTGTCAGCTAGGCTCATATTTGAAGATTATGTCATGATGCCCCAAGGTGAAGCACTTACCACTTTGTCACTCATTTATTCAGCAAATATTTATTGAATGCTTACACTGTACTGGCTGCTGGTTATACATTAGTAAAACAAAGCCTAGCTCTCACAAAGCTCACAGTCTTGTGGGAAAAACAAGGAATAAGCAAGTGAACAATGTACACAGCATCTAATTAACTGTTGCCATAGATGAAGCATGTAAGAGATAATGCAAACATTAATATAAGCTAGATTTAGTCATTCCACAGAGTGTATATATTTCAAAAGAACATGTTGTACACAATAAATACATACAATTTTTATTTGTTGAAGAGAAAAAAAGAAAGAATGAATTACCAGGTGTTTGGTGGAGAATAAGGGTGTGAAGAGAGGATGTTTCTCTTTAGATTGGGTGACTCTTAAAGGACTCTTGGAGAAGACGGCATTTAGGTTGGGTCCAGAAAGATTAAAAGGAACGAAAGGGATAAGCAGAGTAAATAAAAGAAAACTCCAGGCAAACAGTTCAACACATGCAGAAATCCTGAAGTGGGAAAGACCTCTAGTATCTGAGTAGCTTCTGACTCAGCTCTGTCACTCAGTGACAGTGAGTACGCTGGAGAGTGCTGATGGGGAGTAAATGGGCCAAGTAGGCAGAGCCCAATCTTGCAGAGCCTCACCTTTGACCATAAAAAGAGGTTTAAGTTTTATTTGAAATTAATTTGAATGCTAGTGAAAGCTTTTGTCTTAAAGTAATATATCTTCTAGAACAGTTTTAGGTTCACAGCAAAATAATGAAGAATTTTAATCAGGAAATGATGTGGTGGTGATTATATTTTTCTATGATCACTATGGCTACTATTAATTTGGGTAGTGTGTGAGTTTAGAAGCAGGGAAGTCAGGCAGGGAGACAATGCAGTTGTGCAGAAGAGAATTGATAGCAGCTTACACAAAGGTGGGGCAGCAGAGTTGAAGAATGTACGGGTTCTGTAAATATTTTGCATATAGCAACAATAGAGTTGCTGATAAATTTTATGAGCTGTGGGAAGGAGAAACTGGGTGCCTGGAAGGCAATTTAATGTCATAGGGAAAGCTAAGGGAGGGACAGATACAGAGGGAGAAGACAATCTGGAATTGGGTTTTGGAGATTTCTGTGGAATAACCTAGTGGAGAAGTGAATGTGAAGTGGATATGAATTTGTAACTCAGAGCAGAGATAGACATTGGAGCTTCCCATTTGGGGGAACTAATACATTGATTACAACATTCTAGAAAATGTAATAAACAGAATCTCATCAAATGTAAGAATGACTCCCTACCAAGATTTTGTTCCCTGGAGTCAAGTCCTTCATACATGTCATTTGAAGTATATGTCAGATTTTAAAAACTCTATTTTCCTCATTTATGTTAACTCTAAAATTAAATAAGTCTGATTCTTGACATTTCATGTATATAATTCCAGAAGCAGAGGGAAGAACCAGTTACATGCTACTCAGAGGTGGGCAGTATGCCACCCAGCGGTAAAATCACCCTGAATAACTCACGCCTGATTATCACCTAATGGACAGATTCTTTGTGGATGTAACTATGTGTGCCCATTTTTTTTTTAACTGGTTTTCTAATTCATTTATAAGCAGATGGTGATGACTCAGTAAAATTCAAATACACATTGCATATTTCACTTTTCTTGCATTTTTAGAATGATGACCTTTGGGTTAATCTATATGATAGAGCTGAGATTCATTTTAATAGAAGAACTTGCAAGGAGGGAGAAATGAAATATAGCGTGATGAAGAGAACCCTGGTCTAAGACACACCCTTATCTACATCTCATATCTGCTCTTTATGACTTGGAGAATATTACTTTATCTCACTTATATTCAGTTTTTCCCTGAATCTTATGAAGCTTAAACAAATATTCAAGTACAATTTAAACTGAAGTAAGCTTTGAAGTAAGAATGTCCTTAAGTTTCCATTTATTTGGCTGTGTTGTCAATGCTGTAAATACATTTAGCCACTGTTTTTCTTATTGGCATATGGTTATAGGATCTCAGAGATTAAATGCTTTTCTGTATATGTATGGTATTGGTAGATATAAAATATAGACTGTTCATTTCATGCATATGTTCTCTTTCTACTAAGGGAAAAAAACCAACCTTTATAAAGAGGTTTTCTGCTCGCTTTATTGACTGACAAGAACACAGTTTTTTGATTCTGGAATTCTTTCTGTTGACAATTATGTGCCTTCTTTCCATTTAATTTTATTTCCATTATGTCCCAAAAGTAATTAACTCTGCATTTTAGAAAATTTAGAAGCTAAAGGGAGTGATTTGAAAGCACTGTTGAATAGTTTTCTTATTTATAATAGTTCAAGCTGTGTTAAGCTTTATCACAGACTTTTAAAATGTGAGAACCACTTGTGTGTTTGTGTCTGGATGAAAATTATGTCTGAGAAAAAAACAAAATTATCTCTAAGAGACTGAGAAATAAAACAAGGTAAAAAAATAAAACAAAACAAAAATAACCCCAAAACTGTTGTCTTTCCAACTTATTTATATAAGAATAACAGGAATATTTACATAAGCTTTCAAAGTAGAATTTATTTGCAGTTATACATTAGATTTAATTTGTGGACAATCAAGTTCCTCAAGGGTTCCTACTTATACTAAATTCTCTCGCCCAACAAAAACAAATATGACCAGTGTTTCAGTTAGGAAGTCACCAGGTGGTGACTATTCCAGATTTACGTCTGCAGACCAGACCTCGTGGGAGCTGCAGACTCTCTATTCCAAATGCTTACTCAGAATCACCACCTGGAGGTCACAAAGATATGTCTAAAGTGAAACACTTTCCTCACCAAACCTGTTCCTTCTCTAATATTTATAAAAAATTATCCAAGAATATAGGCATATTCTGTCATCCAGGCACTACATGAGTTGCTATAGTACAGCAGAGAACAAGACAATGTCTCCCTTTATGGGGGTCCAGTGAGCAGAAGTCAGAAGTGGAAATGGAAGTATCTTCATGGATACTTCCTCTTCCATATCTAATTTATCATCAAGTCATGCCATTTTTATATTGGTTCATCTACTTTTTAACTCTATGACTATCTAGCTTAAGCCACAATTTTTAGTCGCTATACCACTTATGTCCTCTAAAGTGTAATTCTCACAGCTACGCTGCACTTTTCTAAACCAATTCCTGCAAGGGATAGGTATAGTAGTCTTTGAAAACACAGTTTTCTTGCCACATAACATTCTCTCCTCTTAAAATCCTTCAGTGACTTTCCATTGTTCCTATTTTAAAACTACAGTTTTTAACATATCCCTGAGGGTGCCAAATAATCTGGCCTCAGCTGGCCTTCCTGGCCTGACCTCCTGTTCCTCTTTCCCCTTTATCTCTGTACTTCATCCATATTTTCATTTTTAAATTTATTCAGTGTCTCTTGGTACATTCTTTCTTATCTTTTCTTCCTCATCTGAAATCTCAGTTTCTCTATAAACCCTTCCTTAACCTCTCAGACAAGATCAAGTTATCATTATATGCATTTATTAACTCCTGAACTTCATAAAGTATGCTTCATATGTTTGTATAATATGAGTTAATATCTGTCTTTTCTAATGGTGTACAAATTTCATAATGGAAGAGATTTCCATCTGTTATTTTTAATTTTATACCTTTTACATCTAGAAAAATGTCTAGCACACAGCAGATGCACGATAGATAAAATATTGATACTTTAGTAGTATGTCATATTACACTTATCAAGACCTATATATATATATAGATAATTTATTATTATTACACAAGTGTATATTTGAAATAACAGTGTTTAAAGAAATGGAAAGAACATGGCTTTGAGGACAAACAAGTTCGTTCTAGGGAAAGAACATTGCAGGTGGGCATTGAAAGATGTGATGCAGCATTATGAGGCAGTAAGTGAGGTCGCATGATCTCTGGGTGTAGGCGGAGTTAGTAAAAGTAAAGCACAAATAGGAAGGTGTAACCAGGAGCAGAGGGGTTGGCCAGAACAGATCAAGTGTGTGGTTTGCATAATGGAAGGAAAAAGTGGAAAGTCAGGTAGGGGTCTAGGGTAAATGCTAAACTCATAAGGACTGCCTTTATTCCATATGCAAAGAAGCAGGAGCACATCAAAGCTATGTGGCAAGGGAATACTAACAGCAAGAATATTTTGGTTGTAAATAATAGAAACTGGGTTCCAACCAGCTTGAGCAAAAAGGGAATTGATCTCATCTAGTTCGAACAAAGTAGAAACGTAGCAGGAATAGTCATGGCTGGGCTCAGATGCTCAGATGATACTGTGAGGAATCTTTCTCCACCTCTGGGCTCATTTTTTTTTTCCTCTGGCTGTTTTCATTCTTCAGCAGTAAGATGACCATCATGAGCTCCAAGGTTGTATCCCTAATTGCTTTCAGTAGTGAGAGACATTCTATGTCTCTTTGCTCTGGGGGAAAGAAAACCAAAATAAAACAAAATTTAAAAAAACAAAGGCAAAACCCACAAAACTCCATGAATGGCCTGGATTAATTCATATGCCATTCTGAACCAATCAGTGTGGCCAGGAAGAAGGCCCAGCAACAAAGTTTGTAGGGCTTAGTGCATAATGAAAATGTGAAGTTTCTTGTTCAAAAAGTAAGAAAGAGTGCTGTTAAAGGCGATTAAATATGAAATTTCTTTCTTCCGTGCTCACATTCAACTTGTCATGGTGTTTTTTATTTGCTGTTTAATGTCATTCTAAGTAAAGAAAATTTAAATTTTAAATGCAGAGCATAGATTTTATCATTTGTCTTTATAGACATAATGCCAGTTTTAAATGACATTTAATTCATATACAAATTCATAAAAATTACAAAACGTATGTTGTATAAACTTTCCCATGCATATGGATTTTGTTCTTACCAGAACTGTAGAGATACTGCGTCATACTAACTTCACTTCTCACTATGTCCTCATTCTATCAATACTCTCTAGGTCACGCTCATTGATGAGTAAGGAAGGACCAAAAGGAAAAGGAACTCTGAGCCGTTTTTTCCTTTCCTCCTAGAATGTCATCATTTTGAGCTAACTGCTTGCCTAATACAGGAATGTTACACTGGAAAAAATGAATATTATCATATTCATTTGATATGAATCAAACGCAGGTTCTCTGGTCACCTGCGTTTCTTAGAATGCAATTGCCTTCTTTTCTTATTGGAGGAAATTCTGGCTCAAAAGAAAAATGTGGTTTTCTGGGCCCTCCGTTTTTCAGTTTTAGATGCAAATGTTACCTTCTTGCTTTGAACTCACTGGCCTTGAATATACTGAAATTCTGTATTCATGGGGCCATGTGAATACTACATGCAAATGTTATAGGTGAGTGGGGTAGCATGGAGTGATGGACATTGTGCATATTTACTCTGCTTAATTGGAAAACTTATGGTCCCATTGGATTTTACTTAAAAAACACAAGTTCAGAAACAAAATTATTACCTATTTTGAGACAGAGGCTGTATGCATTAAGCAAGTGTGAGATCCTTCTGACTGCAAGGTCCTGTATATTTATATGACTCACACGTTCCCCCTTCCCCAATGAAGCTGGCCCAGCGAGGGTACAAGGAATACTCTGTCTTAGTTTGGATCACTTGCTCACCCCCGGAGCTGTAATTCTCAATCAAAACATTCTGATTCAAAAAGGAGGAGGGGATGATTCTCCAAGAAAAAGGGAGAATGGATTTTGGGCAAATGCAACAGATATTCATTATAGGAACAGATAATCAGGGGGAACTGTCTATTCTCTTTTCCTCAACCACAAAATCCACAAAAGTATCCAGCCAAAGAATAATTGGAATTTTTTTCCTGCAAAATATCTCTTTATTTCTTGCTTTACTTCATGGGAAATTCATCTCTGTTAAGAAGAAACTGTGAAAAAAAGGAGGAAGTGAAGAAAGTTGTCTCTATCTTCTTCTGGATTTTAAACCTAAAATTGTACTGAAATAAACCTGTTAATTTTCTTTAAAAAATTAAATTAATAAAAAAATACTAATTGAAATAAAAAAAAAAAGAATAGTCTAATCTGTCCTTATCTATTTTCAGAATTGGTGCTATCTAGTACCTGTGAATAATGTTAAATAGGAAATCTGCTGATTGTGAATGGAGATTACCATATCTGTAATGTGAAACTCCAAAGAAAATTTTCTTTGGAATGTTGCTGATGGTGCTTGGCCCTGTGGAAGGTTGATTCCATGTGCTTGAGTTGTTTTATCATGTGACTGTGTGTACATTTCCTTGTTATTTGTCCAAGACCAAGATGCTAGAAAGCACAATCTTCTTATTTGTATTTGATAATAATGCAAAAGTAATACATGAAACATAGTGCATGCTTATTAGATATTTTACTGAATTTTGAATGAGTGCCATATTGCATGATTGTTATTCTTTAGTCTTTACTCAGAGGGGTTCTATTTTCTAGATTTAAGTAGTAGTGACCATAATAGGTGGATGCAATATTCATTTAGACTTAAAAAATACATCATTTTGTCATTCTAAATAATTTTCTTGAGTGTACACTGTCCAGGTCTCGACTTGCAAAAGTATATGTGAAGATTTTCCAGATTTTTGAAAGGTGTTTATTTTGGGTAGGTTGAAATATCCCATGGCTACCCACTGCCTTCAATGTAAAAGATAGTTTAGTCAGACAAGATTGGCTGCATGGACTGCTTGTACTTTTTCACCCCAATGTCTTTGCCTGGATCCTCTTACTGCCTAGCACACCCTTTTCCCAGATATGCAAAAGGCTTGCTTTTCACCTGTTTTAGGTGTTTTCTCAAATGTTATCATCTTGGTGAAGCTTCCACTGAACATACTGTTTAAAATTGAACCTCTCTTCCCATCATGACATTTTTTATTCCCCTTTCCTGTTTATTTTTCTCTAAAGCACTTATATCATTTGCCAGATAATATATATAACTTATTAATTTTTATGTGTCTGTTCCTAGATACTAGAATATAAATCCAATAGATCAAGGGCTTGTTCTAGTTTATTTATCACTATATCTTGAGTATCAAATAGTTTCTGGCTCATACTATGCTTAGTAAATATTTGTTCCAACGCTATTGAGTTGGAAAAGACCATGGCCCACGGTGGAGACTGTGGCAGCCCATGATGGGCCATGGACCACATTTGGAGAAAACTGACTAATAAAGCACCAGTTTATTAGGATATTAAAATATCTACTTTTCAAGGTCCCTTCGATTTGCATCTTTTGACCCTTTCCTTAAATTTGAGAAATTCTCTGTGTCACCAAAGGTCATCTGAGCAGTATACATGTTGGTATTTTTCCAGTTCAAAGTCCATTCTTATAAAGGGGATTAGAACTGGATGGTCCAGTAACTGCTGAAAACAAAAGTAAATTAAAATATTGAGGTGTGACAGAATAGAATATTCCTAATCACCAATTGAAACCAAAACCAAACTTATCCTTCATAATTCTATTTTGGTTTCCACTTAATAAGTTGAATTTACTTTCTGACTTCAGTTTTTATTTCCTTCTAGACTCTCTTCACATGTCCAGAATGGTAAAAACTGAAGTCAGATTAATCCTTTAGAGCTGGGCTTATAATAATAAAATTGCTAAAAAAAAGATACCAGTGGGATGGCAAAAGATAGTTCATGAAATGAAACAGCAGGTTAGTTGGAGAACTGATTTCTGTGAGTAACTAACATGTAATGAGCATTTGCCATATACTAAATAACTTGTATATATACTAAATACCTTGTATATAGCATTTGCTATATACTAAATACCATGAATTGGTGTTATCCAGTTATATACATGAATTTTATTAGTTAATTCAAATAATTCTATGAGATTACTATTATTATTTTCCTTTACTAATACAAAGCTGAAGCTCATGGAAGTTAAATTGTTTACAATCAAACAGACACTAATTATGGAATCTGAAATTCAACTCCATGTCAGCTCTTAATCCAAAGTTTATGCTCTAACCAGTATATGCTGAACTGCATTAGAGAACTTAAATTTTCTAGCAGAATAAAGAAATGGATTTCATTGACTGGTTATTTCTTCCGATAGGTGGTTGAAGCCTCTTATATTTACATTCATTCAGTGCTTTGCACTTTTTAAAATATTTTTATATTACCTCCCTCTGTCTTTTTCTCTCTTTCTTTACCTCTCTCTCAGACTTTCTGTCTGTGTCTTTGTATCCCTCTCTCTCTATCTCTCCCAGCCTTATAAATGTATTTATTTTATTTTAATTTTTGCTAGAAGCTACTGTTGGTTTGGTTTTTGATGATTGAAAACACCAGTATATAATTGTTCTCTGAGATATCCTTGGAATGAATGGAATAAATGGATACTTTTCAGGTCTGTCTTTTTTCTCCTGACTGTAAATTGGTTGAAATGAGACAACTTAACTTTATTAATAAAAATTTGATGGTGATTAGGACAGCAGCTAGGCTATACTAAAATTAAAAATACCTTTTGATATGCAAATGATTTCTTCCTTAGGACAATTAATCACATACATATGGTTTCAGGAGAATATTTAAATCACTTCCGTCAATAGTTTTCAAAGACCTTAAAACCCTCTCATACTCAATTCTAAAGGCACAGTGTTAAACAGCTGAACCGACCCTCTATGAGCATTTGTTTTTGTTATTTTATTTTGTGTATTGGAAAACAATGCATAGAAAGTTAACTTGTGTGAAATCACAGCTAATAAGTGGCTAAGTAAGATTCAAACCCAGATACGCTGGGTTTTTTTTTTTTTTTTTGCCTAAAAATCATTTCTCCAAATCACGTTAACATAAAATGCACAAATACTTGCAAACTCAAACATAATTCTACAAAATAGCATGAGAGCTGAATTAAATTACTGTATCTAATTCTAAATACGAATGTAATATTTCTCTTATGAGGCCATAATCCAGAATTTCCCCTAATTTGGATAGTCCTCTACCCTTGTTTTCTTAGAGAAAGTGGAGATTGAGTTTACTCCCTCTACTAATACTGCTGCCTTTGCTGCTACTGCTACAGTTTCAAGCAATCCTTTATTGAGTACCTAAGAGAGCTAGATGCTGTGATGGATACATTACATGTTTATTAGTGGGGTCATTCAGGAAACAGATACCACCCTAACTATTTTGAGAGGAAAGAAATTTAATACAGGGGATTAGGTGCTTAGAAAATCACTGAATGGTCTCCAAGAGTGAAGGTCAGGAAAGGCTATGAAAGGCTATCACTTGTTTTCTATTTGCTGTAGATATTTAGAGGATGAGGAAGTTGCTGCTTTCGCTCCTATTAAGAAAATATATAAAATGTGTAGCATCAAGGAAGGTGACACGAGGAGAGAAGGTCAAATGACTGCTTGTCACTGCCAGAGGAAGAGAAATATGCTTCAGCCATCTTCTGTCTTACAAGTTCACCAAAATTGTAGAACCCAATCTGTATCCAGAATTCTGTCAGCAAAAGAGGCTGGGAAATATAGCTCTTTAGCTTCTAGTCTTTGCTTGAAAGGCAAAGCACAGAAAAGGGTGAAAAGGCTTCCAAATCTCAACAGACAACTTACAGCAGACTACTTACTGTCTCATTAAATTCTGTGAGTAAGCATTGTAGATGAGGAGACCTGTGACTTAGAAATATTAAGGAACTTGTGTCAGTAGCCCTGGCTTGCATAATAGGCAAGCCAAAAATGTTTGGTAAAGCAGAGATGTGATAAAAACAATGAAATAATTTGTATTTAGTATTTCTAAAAGAAGCATTTAGACAGTCATTGTGGGAAACAGTAGGAACTTCACTGAACTTCCTTGCTCTGATTTTATGACCCTGTCTCTATGTTATCTACCTATCTATTTTGAACTATAAAAATAGTGAGGGTGTGACCTAGAGTCACACAGCTGAACAGTGGAAGAAGCAGAATTTGAAGTCAGAAAGTCTCACTCTGGCACCTGGAATTAACCACTAAGCCCAAAGTATTGTCATTGAGGGCACTCTACTCAACATGATTATTTGTTAATTTGGCATTCACTGTCATAACCTCTGTTTTGTTTATCCTGTGTCTGCAAAATATACTTACTGTCACCCTATTCTGAGAGAAAAAGAATAAAGTTTGCTTTATATTTTAGACCTACTGCTTCAAACTATAGAGCAAACAGTCAGTATTTTTCTCCTTGAAGAAATAAAGATCTCAAACTAAATAGTCTTGACTTTTAGGGTGAAGCGAAACCGAGAAAACACCCATGAGAATAAGAGAAAGCAGGTTTCATATTATATAAGCAATGGCAACCACCCAGCTATGAAGACAAGAAATAGAGGGGCCTGCATGTTATTGGGAAAAAGGTGTCAAGCATTGCACCAACAGGCAGCACCCTTGGGATCTAATCCCAGCTACTTTTGTGCCTTCTAGAAAATTACTTAAACTCTGTGGATGCATTGCACAAATGTGAAAATTGGGGTTAGGTAATTGCAAAGATTTTTTTCTGCTCTGAAATTCAAATTTTGTGGTTTGTGAAATGTTACAACCATATAAAGTTTGTGCTTGCTTACCATCAAGAGCTGACATTTTTCTTTTGTCTTTGAGATTTTGAAAGTTTAATAATTTTGAAATGAGGCAATTTTGAGGTAACTTATTTAAGGACAGATTTTTCATATTTCTAAGTACATTTCAGACGGGCAAATTTTTCACTTTTAAACATATCTGTATGTGTTGCATATATTTTTAGTCCCAGCAGACAACTCCCAAGCTATTTAAAGAAAAAGATTTTTACAGATAATTGCTAAATTTGCAAGTTTATAGAATGCATATCAGTTTTAGACTGAAGAAAACTAATTAGAATATAAGTTGGAAAAATAGCTGTGTCTGCTCAATATCTGATTATTTTGAAGTTCAAAGCTGAACTTTTATTAAAATTAAACTGCTTTTTTGTTTTTCTTCATTTGAGTTTTAAAATTGATAGGCTAGAAAACCTAGCCATTTTAACCAACTCCCAGTGAAGTGATTAATTTGAGGTATAGCTTCTTCTCATCCAAATTGAGTTAATATAGTAGAAGAAATGGATGACTCTTTTTTGTCTGATTACTTGTAATTGGTTCCAGCTTAATAAGCAAACATTACTTTAATGAAGCTTCTGAGTTTATCATGGTCTGGATCATGTTGGTGTGAGGTGGTGTGCCTTGGTTCCAGGATTAACTTGTCACCTTAGGGCATAGCTGATTTATACTTATACAACATTTTGTCTTTTAGGGATGGAATATAAGTTTACTCATTATCTAGGGCATAGGATGCATAGGATAGAGAGCTATTTTAACCTCTGTATCTGCTCATTTAGAAAATGTGTTGTGATGGACAAGCATTGGAAAGAGAGAGAGAAAGGTAAGGAAGTAAGGAATAGCTAAAAGAACTAACATGTAGCAGTTCTTTTCCATCGCTGGTGTCATACATGGGTAAAAGCATGGTCCTAGAGTTAAAAAAAACTTAGTTATAGTGTCAAATGAGTCACCAGTTATACCTATTTTGTAGGACACGACACCTTATCTTTCTGGGTCTCAGTTTCCTCACAATGAGGGGTTGACCCTGGTGATTTTACCTGCTCTGAGATTCCATGATCCTGCTGTTTTCGATTACTGTGAAAATTGACCATAGTTCATTCAGTCCTTGGTAGTTCATTTCAGGCTCATCTTTTTTAATGTTTTGGTAAGCAAAATAAGAAAGAGACTTGATAGAAGTTGACACAGAGAGAGCCATTCAGGGAGACAATCTTATCCTTCAATACTACCAATTCTATCCACTTCAGGAAGGTCAGATTAGTTTGTCCTGCAGCTGTTTGCTTGAGCCTTCTTTTTTTTTTTTTTTTTTTTTCAGAAGTTCTATCTCTCAGAATTTGCTAAAATGTTGCTCTATTCTTTAAATTTCTTGTATATTGAGGATAAGTGTTTATCTTTCTCATGAGTAAGTTTTTAGGGTACTTAATTTCTTAATATTTGGAGATACATATTCAACGAATGCTATTTTTCTTTTTATAAAATCTCATAAATGTAAACATTTAATTTTCTTTTCTAAATTCTTTGAATTCTTTTTAATTCTTGTGATGGATATTTGATTTTAATAAACGTTTAAATATAAAATAGTTTTAGATTTATACAAATTTTGTGCAGTAGATAACCCACACCTGATTTTACCTATTATTAATATCTTACTTGAGTATGATGCACTTATTATAATTAATAAAACAACGCTGACATATTATTGTCAACTAAAGTTCAGATTTTCCTAAGATTTTCTTAGTTTTTGGCTAAGTTCCTTTTTTTCTGTTCTAGGATTCTATATATGACATCACATTTCATGTAGGCCTGTTTCCTTAGTCTCCTCCTGGCTGGGACTGCTTTTCAAACTTTGCTTGATTTTGTTGACCTTGATGGTTTTGAAGAAGTGCTGTTCATGCAATTTGTAGAATGTTTTTCAGTAGTGATTTATATTGTGGTTTGCTTATGATTAGACTGGTCTTATGGGAGTTTGGGAAGGGAGACCCCAGAAGCAAAGTGTCATTATTATCATGTCATAGCAAGGGTACATACTAATCAACATATGCAACCACCTTGATTATCTGTCTAAATTACTGTTTTCAGGTTTCTCCACTATAGAGTTATGTTTTTCTCCTCTTTCACACTTTATTCTTTGGAAGGAAATCATATACATAGTCTACACTTTAAGGATAGGAGTTATGTTTCACCTCCTTGAGAATGGAGTATCTTTGTAAATTATTTGGAATTCTTTGGCATGAGAAACTTCTTTCTTCTCTCTTATCTGTTTATTTAATTAGCTCTTTATATTGGTATGGGTTGATGGATATTTATTTTATATTTTAGGTGATAATCCAATGTAATTTTATTATTACTTTTCCTGCTTTGGTCATTAGGGGCTTTTGCAGTTAGTTCATGTGCCATTATTTTGTTATATACCCATCAATGTGGGTTTTGTTTCTTCTTATTCTTGAATGTAGCATTCTCCAGACTGATATTGTACAAGTACTGCCCTAGTCCTAGAATCAGATATTTCTCTAAAGATATTTGGTTCCTTTATGGGAGAAAGGTATTAGAAACCAAAATCTGGGCTTTAGGTGTTGCTATTAGTGTGTTGTCTCTTGTAGATTATTATAGCTGACAGAACAAGAAAATATATGTGTGTATGCTAAATTGTGCATAAACACACACACATCTCTAAACATTTCCATCTGTGTCTATATTAAGCTAGACAAGAGTTCATACCGATGTTCCCAACTGTAACCATTACCACATGGATTATTCTAGTCTTGTCTCTGCTTGTCTGTTATCTACCACTCCAATAGTGAGAAATCATTTTCTCACCATCCATCATCCATTTACTTTATTGTAAAATTACAATATCACGTGTTTTTTCTAATAACTGTTAACTATTTCTCCATGGAAACAACTTTATCAAGGAGAGTTTAGTGCTTATGCTAAATTTCCTTTACATTTAGTCTTACAGTCTTCACTCTTTCCAAACTTAGGTGAGCATACTCTTCAGCAAAATTATTCCATGCATTTTATTCATGCATTTTTAATAGTTACGTTCTTTGGTCAAGGTCTGCTTTCCATATTTGAATGGTTTTTTTTTTAACAGATTTTTTTTTTTGTGAATGCCAACTTAATGTCTTTGGATATTCTGTTTTAATTTTTTTATTTACTTCTCATCTCTTTCTTTCTTCCCACCTTCCCATGAATGTATCTGCTAGCGTGCCATTTCTTGCATAGCATTATGATTATTTGTTTACATGTCCTTTTTTTTTTTTTTGAGATGAACTTTTGCTCTTGTTGTCCAGGCTGGAGTGCAGTGGCACGATCTTGGCTCACTGTAACCTCCCTGTCCCAGGTTCAAGCAATTCCCCTGCCTCAGCCTCCCAAGTAGTTGAGATTACAGGCATGTGCCAATACACTCGGCTAATTTTGTATTTTCAGTAAAGATGGGGTTTCTCCACATTGGCCAGGCTGATCTCAAACTCCCAACTTCAGGTAATCTGCCCACCTTGGCCTCCCAAAGTGTTGGGATTACAGGTGTGAGCCACCACACCCAGCCTGTTTACATGTCTGTCTTATTCTCCACTGATGTAGTTGGATTTTGTCCTCACTCAAATCTCATGTTGAATTATAATCTCCTGTGCTTGAGATGGGTCCTGGTGGGAGGTGTTTGGATCCTGGGGACAGATCTCTTATGGCTTGATGTTGCCTTTGTGATAGTGAGTTCTTCCGAGAGCCCATCATTTAAAAGCGTGTAGCTCCTCCTTCCCACTCTGTCTCTCACTCCTGCTTTCACCATGTGAAGTTCCTGCTTCTGCCTCACCTTTCATCATGAGTAAAAGATTCTTGAGGCCTCCTCAGAAGGAAATGCTGGCATTGTTTCCTGTACAGCCTGCAGAACTGTGAGCCAATTACATCTCTTTTTTCATAAATTACCCAGTCTCAGGTATTTCTTTACAGCAATGCAAGAATGGCTTAATACCAGTCACTGCACAATATAGTCTTCCTGAGCTGAAATTAAATTGTCTTCTCCCTAGTGCCTAGTATGACATTTGTGATATAGTAAGTGCCAATTAAATGTTTGGGTCAATGAGTTTTGAAGTCTTAGGTGAACAGAGCAGCATTGTCATGTACCAGGCTTACATAGTTGGGTGCCTTCAGATAGAAAGTTAACCTGCTTTTTAGGTGTTTACATGTAACATTTGACCTTATACACAACGTAATGTGCAAGCGTGGAGTCTCTGTAGTCAAAATGCTTAGTGGTGAATCCTGGCTCCACCACTTACAAGTGAACTTAACTTGCAAGTGAACTTATAAAGAGAACTTAACTTCTTTATCCCCCAGTCCTCTCCTCTGTAAAACGTGAATAATAAGAAAATCAAGCTCACAGCATTATCCTGAGTTCAATGAGAAAATACTTATGAAAGCATTTGACATAAGACCTAGCACATATAGCTTTAAAAAGGCAAACATTATTATTATTGAATTACTTTCATAAAATGTTATTCTTAAGAGGCATATCTAAACTATTCTTTCTCTTTTTCCATTTCCTTTGATAGAATATTTTAATCTAAGTTCTCTTCCTTTATTTCTAGAGATTTGATTATTTTTCTCCTAATATTTGTGTGTGTTTATGTCCTTTTCCTGAGCAGTGAGCAGACTGATTATTTTTCAGAACATACTCCCTAGCTTGGCTTCTGGCTTGAGAGGTAATTATTTTGGCATTATCTTCCACTGCCCTGTATTTGCCATCTGTTGGCAACATCATTGAAATCATCTGAGTCTTCTGTATTCTGGCAGGATTTTATCTTTTTATTGGCTCTACCTCCAACTTAAGTTTTATCTGACAAATGGGAAATTTGGCTAATTTCTGAACTAGGCCTGAATATTTCAGGGTTTTGTAGAACATCTGTAGTTTGCAGTTTGGAAAGGTATCTGTTTTCTTTCCTAAAACCCTATTAAATATGAGAGAAAAGAATAACTTAAGAAGAAAAAAAATGGCTAAATTTAGTGTTAATTTTGGTTTATGCTATAATTTTATTAACTCAGAACTATCCAAAAAATGACTCAACTTTGTAATTTCTGCACTACAAATGGAAATTATCTATTAACACTGAGACTTTTTTTTTTTTAAGAGAATCCGTGTCTTACAATACTTCAACATGACTGTCTAGTTCTTGATTCTGTCCATTTTCCCATAGGTCTTCCAATTGCTTGATGTTCTTTTAAAATGCCATTTTCAAGGACTATTTAACAGGCTGAGTTTATATCCCCAGAATCACTGCTTTTCAGGTCATATGAAGGATATTCTCACTCTGTCACATTCTTTTTTTCCCGTGCACATTTGTTATTTATCTTGCATCTGGATCTATGCCAAAGCTGCCTATAAATCTTAGTGGAGTACCTCTTAGCCTCCGAATTCCCATTATCTGTCGTGGAAGCATATTCTTGAAAGAACTACAGGAGGGAAATGATAATAAGTGATCCTCTCATTTTCCCCATTCTTTCTTTCAGACTTGCCAAAGAAACTGCTTATTTCACAGAAGGACGGTATTGGCTGAAAGGTGCTTCCTTGAAACTGAGAGATTGCTGCCTTAGACAGGTACATCCTTGAAGATATATTTGATTTGCTTTTTAATTGTTGGATCTAAAAATCTGTGATATGAACTATTGGAAATACTAGCCTGAAACTTTAGCTATCTGCATTATTTCTGTTTGCATTCTATATAGTGTGTCACTTAGGAACATACTGAAGTAAATTAAATATAGATGTTTGGTTATATGTTAGAGTTTCACATTCATTTGATAAAAGCTACAACTATCCTTTAGACAATACATACATAAATAATAAAAAGATTGATAATGTCTAGTGTTGATAAAAGTATAGGGAAGTAGTTACAATCATTCTTACATCTTGCAGAATAATATTGATTGCAGCAACATTTTGGGGAGGTTAACATGGCAGCATCTAGCCAAGCTTTGAGAATCTTTTATTCCTTTATCAATACATATAATAAAAATCAGTTGAGCACTTACTATGTGCCAGGAACCATTTTAGTTACTGGGGATATGGCAGTGAAAAAAGTAAGTCCTTATTGCTGTGGGTCATACTCTTATTTGGAGTAGGACTAGAAACAGAAAATAAACAAGTAAATCCAAAGTATGTCAGATGTATTTAATGCTTGGAACAAATAAGGTGAGGTAGAAGGAGACGACTACTTCTTTTGAGGTGTACGTTACTGATTTTATGTAGCATGTTCAGGAAGGGGCCCGCTGAGAAGGTGACATTTGAGTGGAAACCTGAAGTATGTGAGAGTGGGGCATGCAGAGACCTAAGCAAAGACAGCTCCAAGTAGAGGGAACAAGCAAATGCAAGAAACTCTAAGGTGAAGGATTGCATCATTTTAGATTCACGGAATAGTGCTGAGGCCAGTGTGTCTGGAGTGAAGCTACTGTGTAGGGAGTGGTAGGAGATGGGGTCAAAATGATACCAAGGATGAAGATGAGCAATTCACAAAGAGACACACAGGTCATCGGAGGACTTAGTCTTTTGCTCTAAGAAAACTGGCAACCACTGATGGATTGGGGCAGAAGACTGTCACAGTCTAAATTCTGATTTTTATGTACATGATAAAAGTGCAAGGACAGAACAGGCACACTAGTTAGACTATTATAGGAATCTAGAGGCTGTTGCTTTTAATTTCTATGTAAATAAACACATCAGAACATAAGGCTCTATATGCAGGGATGTTTGTTGCAGCACTGTTATGTCACCTCATTATAGAAAACACTGAATGCTGTATCTATAGGAGACTGGTTGGATAAATACTGCTACCTCCATACAATGGAGTAGCATATGTGTATTAAAAGAGTAAATTAGGACTGGGTGTGGTGGCTCACACCTTTAATCCCAGCACTTTGGGAAGCCTAGGCAAGAAGACTGCTTGAGGCCAGGAGTTTGAGAGCAGCCTGGGCAACACAATGATTCCATCTACAAAAAATTTTTAAAAATTAAAAACTTAGCTGGGTATCATGGTGTGGACTTGTAATTCTAGCTACTCAAGAAGCTGAAGTGGAAAGATTGCTTGAGCCCAGGAATTTGAGGCTGTAGGGAGCTATGATCACATCATTGTACTCTAGGCTGGGCAACAGAGTGAGACCTGTCTCAAAAATAAAAAAAGAAAAAGGAAAAGGATGAGTTAGAATTTTGGCCTGACGTCAAAGCTTGTGCTTTTCTGTGCTTTAACTCCTACATTGCGTAACTCCAAGTCGAATGGTTCTTTTCTTAATGGGAATAAGGCCATGAGTCTTTGAAGGCTAGAAACCCATTAATATTTATTTTCATACTCAGACAATTTATGATCTAGCATCATTGTTAGCATATAAGACTCACTCATTACTTAATTATTTAGTAAATTGGTTGGGAATTATAACTAAATATCCTGTCATTTTAATCTTTGCCATAGAAATTACTTATACTAACACTGAAAAAAATTTTCATAATTTACTTTTTTTTCCAAATGGAAATCTCCCTTGTGAGTAAGATTGTAGACTAGCACAAACATGCAGAATGTCTTTGTGTGTGAATTAGTAAGCATCATGTGAGGAAGAGCTATAACTTATTATTTGGGATCTCTGTATATGCTTTGCAAAGGAAATCACATCTGAATGCTCCTTTATTGTATCATGTGCAGAACTCTGAATTCTGAATGAAATTTAGGTTCAGGCAATTAAGTCCATAAAAAATTTGTTGTTTAGGTAGATTTATTTACTTCCACTTTTATTTTAAATTCAGGGGATATATGTGCAGGTTTGTTATAAGGGTAAATTACATGATGCTAAGGTTTGGGGTTCTTTATACTTAAAGAATGTAAAGAACATTGGGTAGGAGAAGCTTGATTTCTCATTTTGATATAATTTTTAAAAGGACAAATATCTGGCTTGGTGTGGTGGCTCATGCCTGTAATCCCAGCATGTTAGGAGACTGGGGCAAGTGGATTGCCAGAGGTCGGAAGTTTGAGACCAGGCTGGCCAACATGGTGAAACCTCATCTCTACTAAAAATACAAAAATTAGCTGGGCGTGGTGGCAGGCACCTGTAATCCCAGCTACTTGAGAGGCTGAGGCAGGAGAATCGCTTGAACCTGGGAGGCGGAGGTTGCAGTGAGCAGAGGTTGTGCCATTGCACTCCAGCCTGGGTGACAAAAGCAAGACTCCATCTCAAAAAAAGAAGAAAAAAAAAAAAGACACATGTCTTTATTTTCCTAATAGTTAATTATTTACACTCAGTTTTTCTGGTATCTAAAACTTTGATTCTCACTGCAATGAACATTTAAGGTAATTTTTCAGTAGGATTTCCCTGCCCAATACTTCCTTTACAAACTTCTTTGAAGTAACGTTACCCTAATGTTGCTCTTGAGTTGTATTAAACCCTCAAATATAAAAAAAATTGAAAATTATTGTTTTCTAAAGATAATGCATCTATATATAGATATATATTTCAAGTGATATTAACCGTAAGTAGAAAAATGTACATAGAAAGAATGTTATTATCCATGATCTCATCAACTGGTTATATCCATATAACATTTTGTTGAATAATCTTCCATGCTGTCGTTGATTCATTCATTGGCTCATTTATTTAGTCCTTCAGTTTGTTTAATAAATATTATTGCTTTCCTACCCTGTGCCAGGTAATAGGTTTTGAGAATACATTAGTGAAATAAGCCTATGAGGTCTTTGACCTCAAGAAGCAAATTAATACAGGAGGAGACTCAGATAATAAAGATATATTTATGTTTATGTACGTAAAAAATCATATATTGAGAAATTCTATGAAAAGAAATAAAGTAGGATGTGGGGAAAGGAACATGAGGACAGGGTGCTTGATGTTGTTTAATTTTTATTATTTTTGTATTTCAATAGTTTATTGGGGAACAGGCGGTGTTTGGTTACATTAGTAAGTTATTTAGTGGTGATTCATGAGATTTTGGTGCACCCATGACCCGAGCAATGTACAATGCACAGTATTTGTAGTCTTTTATCCCTCACACCCTTCCTACCTTTTCCTCCTGAGTCCCCAAAGTTTATTGTTTCATTCTTATGCCTTTGCATCCTCATTGCTTAACTCCCATGTATGAGTGAGAACATAGATGTTTGGTTTTCTGTTTCAGAGTTACTTCACTTAGAATAATAGTCTCCAATCTCAACCAGGTCACTGTGAATGCTATTAACTCATTCCTTTCTGTGACTGAATAGTATTCCATTGTGTGTGTGTGTGTGTGTGTGTGTGTGTGTGTGTGTGTGTGTGTATATACACACACAGTTTTTTTATCGACTCATTGATTTATGGTTGTTTGGGTTGGTTCTATGATTTTGCAATTGTGAATTGTGCTACTATAATCATGCATGCCCAAGAATTTTTTGTGTGTAATGACTTCTTTTCCTCTGGGAAGATACCCAGTAGTGGGATTGCTGGATCAAATGGTAGATCTATTGTTAATTCTTTAAATAATCTACATAGTGTTTCCATAGTGGTTGTCCTAGTTTATATTTCCACCAGCAGTGCAGAAGTGTTCCCTGTTTACTGCATCCATGCCAACATGTATTGTTTTTAGGGTTTATGATTATGGCCATTCTTGCAGGAGTAACATGGTATCACATTGTGGTTTTAACTTGCATTTCCCTGATCATTAGTGATGTTGAGCATTTTTCATATGTTTGTTGGACATTTGTATATCTTCTTTTGAGAAGGGCTCATGTTCTTAGCCCACTTCTTGATGGAATTTTTGTTTTTTTCTTGTTGACTTGTTTGAATTCAGGCTGATGTATAGATTGTGAAGATTTTTTCCCACTCTGAAGGATTGTGTTTTTACTCTGCTGACTCTTCCTTTTGGCATGCAAAAGTTCTTTAGTTTAACTAAGTTCTAGCAATTTATCTTTGTTTTCATTGCATTTGTTTTTGGGTTCTTGGTCATGAAATCCCTGCCTAAGCCAATATCTAGAAGTGTTTTTCCAATGTCTTCTTCTACAATTTTTATAGTTTCAGGTCTTAGATTTAGTCCATCTTGAATCCATCTTGAGTTTATTTTTGTATAAGGTGAGAGGTTAGGATCCAGTTTCATTCTGCTGCATGTGGCTAGCCAATTATCCCAGCGCTATTTTTGAAAAGGATGTCCATCCTCCACTTTATGTTTTTGTTTGCTTTGTTGAAGATCAGTTGGCTTTAAGTATTTGGGTTTATTTCTGGGTTCTCTATTTTGCTTTATTGATCTATGTGCCTATTTTTATACTAACACTATGCTGTTTCGGTGATTATGACCTTATAGTATAGTTTGAAATAAGGTAATGGAATGCTCCAGATTTGTTCCTTTTCCTTAGTCTTGCTTTGGCTATGTGGGCTATAAATTTTAGAATTGTTTTTTCTAATTCTATGAAGAATGATAGTAGTATTTTGATGGGAATTGCATTTGTAGATTGCTTTTGGCATTATGGTCATTTTGACAATACTGATTCTACTCATCCATGAGCATGGGATGTGTTTCCATTTGTTTGTGTCATCTATGATTTCTTTCTGCAGTGTTTTGTAGTTTTCCTTGCAGAAGTCTTTTACCTCTTCAGTTAGGTATATTTCTAAGAAAAAAAAATACGTATATATATATATATATATTTCCAGCTATTGTAAAAGGGATTGAGTTCTTGATTTGATTCTCAGTTTGGTTGCTGTTAGTGTATAGAAAAGCTACTGATTTGTGAAATATCTGTTCATATTCTTTGCCCACTTTTGAATGGGCTTGTTTGTTTTTTTCTTGTAAATCTGTTTTAGTTCTTTGTAAATTCTGGATATCAGCCCTTTGTCAGATGGGTAAACTGCAAAACTTTTTCCCATTCTGTTGGTTGCCGATTCACTCTAATGACTGTTTCTTTTACTGTGCAGAAGCTGTGGAGTTTGATTAGGTCCCCTTTGTCTATTTTGGCTTTTGTTGTGAATGCTTTTGGTGTTTTGGTCATGAAGTCCTTGCCTATACCTATGTCCTGAATGGTTTTGCCTAGATTTTCTTCTAGGGTTTTTATGGTGTTAGGTCTTGTGTTTACGTCTTTAATCCATCTGGAGTTAATTTTAGTGTAAGGTGTCAGGAAGGGGTCCAGTTTCTGCTTTCTGCACATGGCTAGCCAGTTTTCCCAACACCATTTATTAAACAGGGAATCCTTTCCCCATTGCTTGTTTTTGTCTGGTTTACAAACATATGAAAAAATGCTCATCATCACTGGTCATCAGAGAAATGCAAATTAAAACAACATTGAGATACCATCACACGCCGGTTAGAATGGCGATCATTAAAATGTCTGGAGACAACAGATGCTGGAGAGGATATGGAGAAATAGGAACATTTTTACACTGTTGGTGGGAGTGTAAATTAGTTCAACCATTGTGGAAGACAGTGTGGCGATTCCTCAAGGACCTAGAAATAGAAATTCCATTTGACCCAGCCATCCCATTACTGGGTATATATCCAAAGGATTATAAATTGTTCTACTGTAAGGACATGTGCACACGAATGTTCATTGCAGCACTGTTTACAATAGCAAAGACCTGGAACCAACCCAAATGCTCGTCGATGATAGACTAGACAGGGAAAATGTGGCACATATACACCATGGAATATTATGCAGCCATCAAAAATGATGAGTTCGTGTCCTTTGTAGGGACATGGATGAACCTGGAAACCATCATTCTCAGCAAACTGACAGAAGAACAGAAGATCAAACACCACATGTTCTCACTCATAGGCAGGTGTTGAACAATGAGAACACATGGACACAGGGAGGGAAGCACTACACACTGGGATCAGTTGGGGGGAAAAGGGGGAGGGACGGTGGGGGGTGGGGAGTTGGGGAGAGATAGCAAGGGGAGAGATGCCAGATGTAGGTGATGGGGAGGAAGGCAGCAAATCACACTGCCACATGTGTACCTATGCAACAATCTTGCATGTTCTTCACATATACCCCAAAACCTAAAATGCAATACAATAAATAAATGGGGAAAAAAAGAAGAAACAAAAAAAAAGAAAAAGAAAAGCTACTGATTTGTGTACATTAATTTTGTATCCAGAAACTCTGCTGAATTCTTTCATCACTTCTAGGAGCTTTCTGCAAGTCTTAAGGATTTTGTAGGTAAACAATCATAGCATCAGCAAATAGCGGCAGTTTGACTTCCTCTTTACTGATTTGGATGCCCTTTATTTCTTTTGCTTGTCTGATTGCTTTGGCTAGGATTTTCAGTACTATGTTGAAGAATAGTGGTAAGAATGGGCATCTTTTTCTTGTTCCCGTTCTCAGAGGGAACTCCCAACTTTTCCCCATTCAGTAATACATTGGCTGTGAGTTTATTATACATGGCTTTTATTATATTGAGGTATGTCCTTTGTACCGATTTTTCTGAGAGTTTTAATCATAAAGGGATGCTGGATTTTGTTCAACAATGCTTTTTCTGCATCTATTGAGATGATCATGTGATTTTTGTTTTTAATTCTGTTTATGTGATGTATCGAATTTATTGACTTGCATATGTTAAACCATCCCTGAATCCCCCTGGTATGAAACCCACTTGGTCATGGTGGATTATCTTTTTGATATGTTGTTGCATTTGGTTAACTAGTATTTTGTTAAGAATTTTAGTGTCTGTGTTCATCAGGGATATTGGTCTATAGTTTTTATTTTTGGTTATGTTCTTTCCTAGTTTTGTGTTAGGGTGATAATGGCTTCATAGAATGATTTAAGGAGGGTTTCCTCTATCTCTGTGTTGTAGAATAGTGTCAAGAGGATTCGTACCAATTCTTTGAGTGTCTGGTAGAATTCTGCTGTGAATCCTTCTGGCCCTGGACTTCTTTTGTTGGTAATTTTAAAATTACCATTTCAGTCTTACTGCTTGTTATTGATCTGTTCAGGGTATCTAATTCTTTCTGATTTAAACTATGAGGGTTGTATCTTGCCAGGAATTTATCCATTTCTCCTGGTTATCTAGTTTATGCACGTAAAGGTGTTTATAGCAGCCTTGAGTGATCTCTTGTATTTCTGTAGTGTCAGTTGTAAAATCTCCTGTTTTGTTTCTTATTGAGCTTATGTGGATTTTCTCTCTTCTTTTCTTTGTTAATCTTGCTAATGGTCTATGACTTTTATTTATCTTTTCAAAGAACCAACTTTTTCTTTCATTTATCTTTTGTATTTTTTTTGTTTCAATTTCATTTAGTTCTGTTCTGATCTTGCCTTTTTCCTTTCTTCTGCTAGGTTTGGGTATATTTTTTCTTGTTTCTCTAGTTCCTTGAGGGGTGACCTTAGCTTGTCTGTTTGTGCTCTTTCAGACTTTTTGATGGAGGTGTTTAGGGCTATGAACTTTCCTCTTAGCACTGCCTTTGCTGTGTCCCAGAGTTTTTGATAGGTTGTGTCACTATTGTCATTCA
This sequence comes from Sapajus apella, assembly GCF_009761245.1. Taxonomy (NCBI): domain Eukaryota; kingdom Metazoa; phylum Chordata; class Mammalia; order Primates; family Cebidae; genus Sapajus; species Sapajus apella. Next base: position 7,423,743 of record NW_022437019.1, read on the forward strand.
TTTCAAAAATTTTTTAAAGTTCCATCTTAATTTCATTTTGACCCAGTGATCATCCATGAGCAGGTTTTTTACTTACCATGTATTTGCATGGTTTTGAAAGTTTATTTTTTAGTTGATTTCCAGTTTTATTCCACTGTGGTCTGAGAGAGTGCTTGATATAATTTTAATTTTCTTAAATTTATTGAGGCTCATTTTGTGGCCTATCATATAGTCTGTCTTGGAGAAAGTTCCATATACTGTTGAATAGAATGTATATTTTGGGCCAGGTGCAGTGGCTCACACCTGTAATCCCAGCATTTTGGGAGGCTGAGGCTGGCGGGGTTCACCTGAGGTCAGAAGTTCGAGACCAGCCTGACCAACATGGAGAAACCCCGTCTCTACTAAAAATACAGAAAAAAATTAGCTGGGCATTGTGGCACATGCCTGTAATCCCAGCTACTTAAAAGGCTGAGGCAGGAGAATTGCTTGAACCTGGGAGGCAGAGGTTGCAGTGAGCCGAGATTGCGCCATTGCATTCCAGCCTGGCAAGAGTGAGACTCTATCTCAAAAAAAAAAAAAAAAAAAAAAAAGAATCTATATTCTGTGGTTGTTGGGTGGAATGTTCCAAATATATCTGTTAAGTCCATTTGTTCCAGATTATAGATTAAATCAATTGTTTCTTTGTTGACTTTCTGTCTTGATGACCTGTCTAGTGGTGTCAGTGGAGTATTGAAATCTCCCACTCTTAATTGTGTTGCTGCTTATCTCATTTCTTAGGTCTATTAGTAATTATTTTATAAATTTGAGAGCGCCAGTGTTAGGTGCATTTATGTTTAGGATTGTGATATTTTCCTGTTGGACAAGAGCTTTTATTATTATATAATGTCCCTCTTTGTCTTTTTTTAACTTCTGTTTCTTTAAAGTTTGTCTGATATATGCATAGCTACCCCTGCTTGTTTTGGTGTCCATTTGCCTGAAATGTCTTTTTCTACCTCTTTACCTTAAGTTTGTGTGAATCCTTACACATTAGGTGAATCTCTTGAAGGCAGCAGATAGTTTCTTGGTGAGTTCTTATCCATGCTGCAATTCTGTATGTTTTAAGTGGAGCATTTAGGCCATTTACATTTAATGTAAATATTAAAACATGAGGTAAAATTCCATTCATCATGCTATTTGTTGCCTATATACCTTGGTTTTTTGTTTTCTATGTTTCTTTTTTAAACTTGTATTTTTGTTTTATAGGTCCCATGAGATTTATGTTTTAAAGAGATTTATTTACTACCACTTTTATTTTAAATTCAGGGGACATATGTGCAGGTTTGTTATAAAGGTAAATTGCATGATGCTAAGGTTTGTGGTTCTTTACACTTAAAGAACATTCTCCCATTTTATAGGTTGCCTGTTCAGTCTGATGCTAGTTGCTTTTGCTATGCAGAAACTCTTTAATTACATCCCATCAGTCAATTTTAGCTTTTGTTGCATTTGCTTTTGGTGTTTTTGTTATGAAATCTTTGCCCATGCCTATGTCCTGAATGGTATTGCCTAGGTTTTCTTCTAGGATTTTTATAGTTTTGGGCTTTACATTTAAGTGTTTAATCCATCTTGAGTTAATTTTTGTAGAAGGCCTAAGGAAGGGGTCCAGTTTCAATTTTCTGCATATGGCTAACCAGTTTACCTGGCACCATTTATTAAATAGGGAATCCTTTGCCCATTGCTTGTTTTTGTCAGGTGTGTTGAAGATCAGATGGTTGTAGATGTGTGGGTGTCATTTCTGAAGTCTCTGTTCTGTTCCCTTGGTCTATGTGTCTGTTTTGGTACCAATACCATGCTGTTCTGGTTACTGTAGCCTTGTAGTGTAGTTTGAAGGAAGTCAGGTAGTGTGATGCCTCCAGCTTTGTTGTTTTTACTTAGGATTACTGGCTATACAGGCTCTTTTTTAGTTTCATAGGAAATTTAAAGTAATGTTTTCTAATTCTGTGAAGACTATCAATCATAGTTTGATGGGAATAACACTGAATCTATTAATTACTTTGGGCAGTATGGCCATTTTCACAATATTGACTCTTTTTATCTATGAGGATGGAATACTTTTCCATTTATTGTATCCTCTCTTATTTCTTTGAGCAGTGGTTTTAGTTCTCCTAAAAGAGGTCCTTCACTTCTATCGTTAGCTATATTCCTAGGTATTTTAGTCTTCTTGCAGCAATTGTGAATGGGAGTTCACTGATGATTTGGATCTCTGCTTGTCTATTGTTAGTATATAGAAATGCTTGTGATTTTTGCACATATGAATTTTGTATCTTGAGACTTTGCTGAAATTGCTTATCAGTTTAAGGAGTTTTGGGGCTGAGATGATGGAGTTTTCTAAATATAGAATGATGTCACCTGCAAACAGAGACAATCTGACTTCCTCTCTTCCTACTTGAACACCCTTTATTTATTTCTTTTGCATGATTGCCCTGGCCAGAACTTCCAATACTATGTTGAATAGGAGTGGGGAGTTTGTGCCAGTTTTCAAAGGAAATGATTCCAACTTTTGCTCATTCAGTATGATATTGGCTATGGGTTCATCATGAATAGCTCTTATTATTTTGATATATTTTCCATCAATACCTATTTTATTGAGAGTTTTTAACATAAAGTGGTGTTGAATTTTATCGAAGAACTTTTCTGCCTCTATTGATATAATCATGTGGTTTTTGTCATTGGTTCTGTTTATGTGATGAATTACGTTTATTAATTGTATGTATTGAACCAGGCTTGCATCCCCAGGGATGAAGCCAATTTGAGCATGGTGGATAAGTTTTTTGATGTGTTACTGGATTTAGTTTGCCAGAATTTTATTGAGGATTTTTGCATCAGTGTTCATCAGGGATATTGGCCTGAAGTTTAATACTAAGATCAGAGCAGAACTGAAGGAGATAGAGACATGAAAAATCCTTCAAAAAAATCAGTGATTTTAGGAGCTGTTTCTTTTTTTTTTTTTTGAAAAAATTAACAAAATAGATAGACTACTAGCTAGACTAACAAAAAAGAAAAGAGAGAAGGTCAAACAGACACAATAAAAAATGATAAAAGGGATGTCACCACCAACCCCAGAAATACAAACTACCATTATAGAATAGTAAACACCTCTATGCAGATTAACTAGAAAATCTAGAAGACATGGACAAATTTCTGAATACAGACACCCTCCCGAGACTAAACCAGGAAGAAGTTGAATCCCTGAATAAACCAATAACAAGTTCTGAAATTTTGGCAGTAATTAATAGCCTAGCAACAACAACAACAACAACAACAACAACAACAACAACAACAAAAAGCCTGGAACCAGACGGATTCACAGCTGAATTCTACCAGAGGTACAAAAAGAAGTTGGTACCATTCCTTCTGAAATGATTCCAAACATTTGAAAAGGAGCGATTCCTCCCTAACACATTTTATGAAGCCAGCATCATCCTGATACCAAAACTTGGGAGAGACACAACAAAAAATGAGTAATATATTACATTATAAACAGAACATAATTTTTTTAGGTATTCACCTGACAAGATTGTTTCCAAATTTTGGCTAACAAAAATAAGGCATCTATTAATATATAGATACAAGACTTTTGTGGACTGAAGTTTAATTTTTCTTTTTTAGGTAACTAGAAGTGGAATTTCTTAGTTGAATGGTAAATATATGTTGATATATAAGGAAATGCTAAATTGTTTTCCATTTTGTACCATTCTGTGTTAACTGCCAGCAATGCATGAAAGTTTCATTTGCTCCACATCCTTGCAAGCACTTTTTAATTTTAGCCTTTTAGAGGTTATGTAGTGGTTTTAATTTGCATTTCCATGATGACTAATAATGTTGAGCATTTTGAAATATACTTGTTGGTCATTCATATGTCTTTTTATGTGAAATGTCTCTTCAAATATTTTGCCTATTGAAAAAATATTTTCCTTTACTATTGACTTGCAATCATTCTTCATATATTCTGGATACATGTGCTTTGTCAGATGTATATTTTGTGATTATTTACTCTAAGACTGTGGCTGACTTCTCATTTTCTTAGTTATATCTTTTAAAGAGCAAACATCATTTTTAGCAAATTTTGATAAAGTCAAATTTATTAAATTATCTTATGGTTCATACTTTGTGTCTCGTATTGAAAATATCTTTGCATCTCCAAAAATCAAATGCTTTTTCCTGATTTTTCTTCTAATATTTTTGTAGTTCTAACTTTTATGTTTCAAATTAAATTTGGTGTGTGTTGTGAGATCACTGTTGAGGTCAAATTTTCTACCTATGTTTAAATATTCTACAGTCTTTTTACTGTTCTCATCATACAGTGTATCAATTACTGAGAGAGGAGAGTTGCAATCCTCAACTCTCTAATTGTAATTGTGGATTTGCCTTACTTCTTTTAAGTCTGGTGTTTTTGTTTAATGTATTTGAGTTTGTAAGTATATATATATATATATGTTTATATCTTCTTGGTTAACTGTCACCTTCATCATATGTAATGTCCTACTTTATCCCTGACAGTATTTCTTGTTGTCAAGTCATCATTAATATCTAGCTTTCCTATGATTAGTATTTTCATGGTGCATACACACACACACATACACATGTATAGGCATATTTCTTGCTATTTGTTCTCTATTCTTCCCATCTGATCTTTGTTCTTATTTTTCACTCCTGTTCTATTTGGCATTAATCAATATTTTTCTGTATTTTATTTTTATCTCTACTATTGGTATATGAGGTATAACACATATTTTGTTTGTTATAGATTTTTATGCATCTGTAACATATCAAATGCTATCTTCAAATAATATTAAACCTTGTAGCATTAAAGATCCTTCATTTTTGTTATTGTTGCCATGTTTTTATATGTTAAAAGTACAATATTATATGCTTACAAGTCTGCTTTAAAGGAGGGTTTTTAAAAAACACTAAAAATGAGAAAAATGTGTTATTTCTGGCACTCTGTTTCTTTGTATAGATTCAAATTTGTATTGAATGCCCTTTTTTTTTTTGCTTGAAGAAGTTATTTTAACACTTATTTTACTGAAGAATTGCTTCCATTCATTTGTAAAGTTTTTATTTCATCTAATTTTGAAGGCAATTTCCTTAAATAAAATAGTCTACATTTACTGGGTTTTCTTTTATTATTTCAGACCTTTAAATCTTTTCCAATTTCTGATGAGAAGTTAGTTGTTCTTATTGCTGTTCCTATAAGTAATGTCTTTTTTTCACTTGGCACTTTTAAAATTTTGTCTTTTTCACCGGTTTAGGTGGTTTGATTACAGTGCCCTTAGTGTGGTCTTCCTTGTATTTATCTTGCCAATAGTGCATTCCACTTCTTACAATATCTATATAGATTCTATCCAATATAGAAAAAATATAGCCTTTATTTCTTTAAATATTTTATCTGTCTTTCCTCCTCTTTATCAAGGACTCCGTTATAAATATGTTAAATTATTTCACATTATTACACAATTTACTCAATCCCTGTTCGTTTTTTCTTATATTTATTAATACATTTTATTTTGAATATTTGAAGTTTAAATCATGATGTTATGAGATACATTTAGATAGTACAATAGTTACTAAAGTGAAACAAATTAACATATCTATCATCTCACATAGTCACTTTTTTGTGACAAGAGCAATTAAAATGTATTTAGTTAATAAAAATCCTCAATGCAATACAATATTTTTTAAAAAGTTTATTTTCATAGCTTATTGGGAAACAGGTCGTGTTAGGTTACATAACAAGTTCTTTAGTGGTGATTTGTGAGATTTCTCACCCGAGAAGTGTACAATGCTTCAAATTTGTAGTCTTTTATCCCTCACCTCCTTTCCATCCTTTCCCTCTGAGTCCCTGTGAGTCTACTGTGTTCTTCTCATTTCTTTACATCCTCATAGCTGAGCTACCACTTATGAATGAGAATGATGTTTGGTTTTCCATTTCGGAGTTGCTTTACTTAGAACAGTAGTCTCTAATCTTATCCAGGTTGCTGCAAATGTCAAAAATTCATTCCGTTTTAATTCTAAGTAGTATTCCATCATGTTTATATACCATAGTTTCTTTATCTACTTGTCCAATACAATACAGATTTATTAACTATAGCTCTCATCCTGCACATTAGATTGCTAAACTTGTTTGTTCATTAATTCATATCCTTTGATCTATATCTGTGTATTCTTTGACCTATATCTTAGTTTGTTTTTGAGCATTTTTCTCTCTCTCTCTTTGCTTTATGTTGTATTGTTTCTATTACTAAATTTCAGTGATTTTATACTCTATGCTGTTTATATTGCTATTTATTCCATGCAGTGTTTTTTTCCTTTTTCAAAAGTCCCATTTGGATCTTCTCATATTATTGATTTCCTTGAATGTTTGAACATATTAAGCATCTTTCTAACAGATGCTTTAAAATTCTTTTCTACTAGTTCTGTCATATCTACTTTTCTTGTTGTTTTGCTTTTTGTCTATTGACTGATTTTTCTTCTGTAATGGGCCATAGTTTTCTACTTCTAAAAATTTGTAGGCCGGGTACGGTGGCTCATGCCTGTAATCCCAGCACTTTGAGAGGCCACAGTGGGCGGATCACAGGGTCAGGAGATCAAGACCATCCTGACAACATGGTGAAACCCTGTCTCTACTAAAATATGAAAGGATTAGTCGGGTGTGGTAGTGCACAATTGTAGTCCCTGCTACTCAGGAGGCTGAGGCAGGGGAATTGCTTCAACTTGGGCAGCAGAGGATGCCATGAGCTGAGATTGTGCCACTGCACTGCAGCCTAGGTGACAGAGCAAGACTCCATCTCAAAAAAAACAAAAGAATTTTTAATAATTTTTCATTGAGTACTGAACAGTATAAATTTTGTGTTTTTTGAGTGTTGGACTGTGTTGGCATTCTTTAAATAAGGTTGCACTTTGAAGGTGGTTACTTGAGTGTAAGCTTGATAATTACAAAGCTTGCTTGTAAACGTTGTGAGGGGAGATTTGGAGAAGCCTTTACTCAGGACCGCAAAACATATCAACCTTCTGGTCTCTTGACTGAATACTCTTGGTGTTCAGCAAGGAATTCTTGCTATATAGCTCATCAAAGTTTGAATGATACCCAGTACTTTGTGAACTCTGATATTCATTTTATAGCAAATCAATTGCCTTGACTTTTGGGATTTCATTTTACACATGCATGTCTTGAATAGATTTTTAAGACGAACCTTTTGCAAATTCCTGAAGCTCATTTTTTTTTATAGTTCCCTCATTTCTAGTTCTTTCTCCTTAAACCTCAGCTAGCCTCTTCCAAATCCTGTCTCTATCTTCTCAAATAAGCAAGACTACTGTCCTATCATTAGGATCTTCCTTTTGTAACATGTTTTGGAAAGTTTCTCCAGGCAAAGATCTGAGGTTAATCATAGGGTTCACCTCTTTATTTAACAATGTGCCATAGTAGTCTATTCTTTCCAGTGAACATAAACACACATTCTTTTCAATGCCTTCATAATATTTCGTTGTATAGATCTTCATAATTTATAACCAATATCTTATTGATGAACACTTAGACTAGTTCCATTTGATAGCATTACTATAATGCTGTAAAAATAATTCTAATGAATATACTTTCACATTAATATTATTTGATGATTTATCTGCAATAAACACTAAATTTAAATTTGAGATCAAAGGTGATTCACCTCATATTTGACAGATACTGTTACACACAACTCAGGAAATATATTAGTTAATCCTTATATATAGTGAATATAGATAATGGTGTACTTATTTTTTATTAACAGTTAATTTTTTAAAAAAATTTGCATTTTTATGTAACAAAAGCACTACTAAGAAGAAAGTTTATACCTATAAGTGCCTACATCAAAAGAGATGAAAAACTTCAAATAAAAAATCTAATGATGAATCTTAAAGAATTAAAAAAGCAAGAGCAAAGAAACTCCCAAATTAGTAAAAGAAAAATAATAAAGATCAGAGCAGAAGTAAATAAATTTGAAATTAAGAAAACAATTCAAAAGATCAGTAAAGCAAAAGTGTTTTTTTTTTAAGTTAAATAAAATTGACAAACCTTTAACCAGACTAAGGAAAAAAGGAAAAAGATCTAAATAAATAAAATCAGAAATGAAAAAGGAGACAATACAATTGATACTGCAGAAATTCCAAGGATCATTAGCGGCTACTGTGAGCACTATATGCCAGTAAAATCTAAAAGAAATGGACATATTCCTAGATACATACAACCTACCAAGATTGAACCAAAAAGCAATTTGAAACTTGTGCAGACCAGTAACAAGTAACTAAATTTAAGTCATAATAATAACTCTCCCAGTAAAGGAAAGCCTAGACCTTATGGCTTTATTGCGTAATTCTACCAAACATTTAAAGAAGAGCTATTATCTTTTTTTTCCCTCCATTTATTTATTTTATTGCATTTTAGGTTTTGGGGTACATGTGAAGAACATGCAAGATTGTTGCATAGGTACACACATGACAGTGTGATTTGCTGCCTTCCTCCCCATCACCTACATCTGGCATCTCTCCCCTTGCTATCTCTCCCCAGCTCCCCACACCCCACCGTCCCTCCCCTATTTACCCCCAACTGACCCCAGTGTGTAGTGTTTCCCTCCCTGTGTCCATGTGTTCTGATTGTTCAACACCCACCTATGAGTGAGAACATGCGGTGTTTGATTTTCTGTTCTTCTGTCAGTTTGCTGAGAATGATGGTTTCCAGGTTCATCCATGTCCCTACAGAGCTATTATCAATCCTACTCAAATGATTCCAAAAAATAGAGGAGGTAGGAATACTTCTAAATTCATTTTATGAAACCAGAATTATCCTGATACCCAAAACAGAAAAAGACATATCAGAGAATACTAAAGGCCAATATTTTTGATGAATATTGATGCAAAAATCCTCAACAAAATACTAGCAGATCAAATTAACAATACGTTAAAAAGAGCACTCATAATGACAAAGTGGCATTTATCCCTGAGATGCAAGGATGGTTCAACCTACACAGATCATTCTATATGATACATTATATCAACAAAATGAAGGATAAAAACCAAGTGATTATTTCAAGTAATGCTGAAAAAAATTTGGTAAAATTCAGCATCCCTTCCTGATAAAAACCCTAAAAAAAACTTGGGGATATGAGTAACATACTTGAACATAATAAAAGCCATATGCAACATACCCACAGCTGGTATCATAATGAATGGGAACAAAACTGAAAGCCTTTTCCCTGAGATCTAGAACACAACAAGAATGCTGCTTTGTCCACTGTTGTTCAACATAGTGCAGGAAATCCTAGCTAGAGCAATCAGACAAAATAAAGAAATAAAGAGCACCTAAATTTGAATGGCAGTCAAATTTTCCTTGTTCGTGGATAACATGATCTTATATTTGGAAAAGCATGAAGGCTGCAGAAAAAAGTTATTAGAACTGATAAATTCAGTAAAGTTGCAGGTTACAAAATCAACATACAAAAATTAGCATTTATATATGCAACAGTGAGCAATCTGAAAAAAAAAAGTAATCCAATTTACAGTAGCCACAAGTAAAATTGAATACCTAGGAATTAGCTAAACCAAACAAGTGAAAGATCTCTATCATTAAAAGTATAAAGCACTGATGAAGGAAATTGAAGAGGTCACCAAAAACTTGAAAAATATTCTGTGTTCATCAGTTGGAATAATCAATATTGTTAAAATTTCCATACTGTCAAAAGCAATCTACAGATTTAATACAATCCTTATTAAAATACCAAAGACATTCTTCACAGAAATAGAAAAAACAATTCTAAAATTTATGTTGAACCACGAAAGACCTAGAATAACCAAAGTTATCCTAAGCAAGAAGAACAGAACTGGAGGAAACACATTCTTGAATTAAAATTATACTGCAGAGCCATAATAATCGAAACAACATGGTACTGGCATGAAAACAGACACATAGACCAATGGAATAGAATAGAGAACTCAGAAACAAACCCACACACTTAAAATGAATTAATTTTTGACAAAGGTGCCAAGACTACATGCTGGAGAAAAGACAGTTTCTTCAATAAATGGTGCTGGAAAAACTAGATATCAATAAGCAAAGAATGAAATGAGATCCCTGTCTCTTACCATATATAAAAATCAAATCAAAATGGATTGAAGACTTCAACCTAAGATCTCAAACTATAAAACTACTTACTATGTGAAAACATTGAGGAAAATCTCTAGGACAGTGGTCTGGGCAAAGATTTCTTGAGATACGCCACAAGCTCAAACAACCAAAGCAAAAATGAACAAATGAAATCACATTGAGTTAAAAAGCTTCTGCACAGCAAAAGAAACAACCAAAACGGTGGCAACAACCCATAGAGTGGGAGAAAATATTTACAAATTAGCCATCAGATAAGGGATTTATAACCAGAATATATAAGGAACTCAACTCTATGTGAAAAAAAAAATCAAATAATTTAATCAAAAAATTGGCAAAAGATTTAAATAGATATTTCTCAGAAGACATATAAGTGGCAAATAGGCATATGAAAATGTGCTGAAAATCATTGATCATCAAGGAAATACAAAGCAAAACTACAGTGAGATATCATTTTACACCAGTTAAAATGGCTTATATCTAATAGACAGGCAATAACAAATGCTGATAAGGATGTGGTGAAAGGGAACCCTCGTATACTGTTGGTGGGAATGTAAATTAGTACAACCACTATGGAGAAGAGTTTGGAGGTTCCTCAAAAGACTAATAATAGACCTATTGTATAATCCTGCAATTCCACTGCTGGGCACATACCCAAAAGAAAGAAAATCAATATATCAAAAAGCTATCTGAATTCTCATGTTTATGGCAACATTATTCACCACAGATAAGATTTGGAAACAACCTAAGTGTCCATCAACAGATTGCACAATAGGGTGACAATAGTCAATTATAACTTAATTGTATATTTTAAAATAACTAAAAGTGTAATCAGATTGTTTGTAATGCAAAAGATAAATGCTTGACAGGATGGATACGCCATTCTCCATGACATGATTATTTCAGTTGCATGCTTGTTTCAAAATATCTCTTGTATCCCACAAATATATACACCTACTTTTTATTTGCTTTTAAAGAATTGCAATGCATCTTCTTTTATAAACTTTAATAGCAGCATTTTATTATTCAAATTTCTAAAAGTTTTATGTTTTTAAACCAACCTCTTTTTATGTAGTTTTGAATTTTAGCAGCATGTTTAAAATGATTTTCTGTGTGTTTGCAGTTATTTTAAAAATAGTTTTTTTCTGTTAAACTCTATTGATAAGTGTGTTCACATACTTTTAAAAACTGGATGTTTAATAAAAAAGATTGACTATCACATTATTGTGTTTCTTAAAATCGTCTATGTTTATGTTTATCCTATATTTGAACATCTGTATCACTCCACTTTTTTAGGTTTGTTAATATTGAGAAGAGTATTAGCTATAATAAATTTAAAAATCTTTGTAAGAGTAAATTACTATGATGATTTTGTTCCTAGGAATAGGCATTTCACTATAACTGTATAGCCTATAACTTATTTAAATTTTTGGAGAAAATATTAGTTATGAATTGTTATTATGTATCAGTCTTGGGTAATATTATTTTCTGTTGTTACCTTAAATACATAATATCAAATATGCCTCTCAAATTACAAAGCAAAAGGTAAAATGTAACTATAATGTACCTATTAATTAATGGCAAAAATGCTAGAAATGAAGGTTAAACCAGAATTGTTTACTTTCAGTAAGATTCCAGTTATGAAAACTTGCAAGCACAACACTAGATTAAATTTTCATTTTTGTTTCTAGCTTGGTCTTGTGATGTCTGAGGTCCTGCTTTTGGAAAATAAGTCATTTAACATGATTTGCTTTGAGCAAGAGAGGCTCATTAACATTGGGATTTAGATATGAACAGCTAAATGTTAGACTATAGATGAGTTAGATATCTTTTGTTGCTACATATGATATTGCCTTAAAACTTTGCAAAGGTCTGTTGATAATGTCCATTTCTAACCGAAGTCATGGTTTTCATAGGACTTCAGCTAAAAGGATATTTATGCCCACACATAAACACATGCCACGCACACACACACACATTATATGCACTGAAGGTGCATTCAATCTTGGAACTATGCAAACCAATAATCATTAAAATATGTTTAGTACTTGCCCATTTGCATTAAAATGGATTCTGAGATCCTTCTAGATCTCTGATCTGATATTTTCAATGACATTAGAAGATCTTTGAGGGGATGGCATATGGGAAAATAGCATATCATAGTTTATAAGTATGCAAGGGAGGTATATATTATGATTTTAACCTGTATTTCCAAGGTAAAAATATAGCCCTTATCATAAAGCTAGCTATCATATTTTTTCACTTCTGGTTATTTAAGGTGTTCTTTATCTAAACTTTGCAGAAAAAAATGGTTCAATAGTTTGCATGTAAATTATTCCCTTCTCTGGTTATAAATAAATATACAGTGGAAAATGCTAATTAAAACAAGTCTGGTTATTCAAACAATGCATTATTCAAGAAAATTCTCTAATATTTAATTTTTTGTTAGATTTTTAACAATCTCTATGACCTTTTGTTATTAGAATTAATAAGTGAGTCATCAAAAACACATATAAGCATAAGAGTATTAAGATCTAATATCATTATTCATAAAAACACTTTAATAGTGGATTCTATAAGATATATCAAATATTTATTATTTTACAAAACCTGATGGTGACATTCTCTGTGTTGCCTTAGGGCAGCAATTCCTCAAGGAAATGTTTTGTTATGACAATATTTTGTGGTTCTTGTTGTGGTGTACATTATAGCTAAAACAAATTGTGTTCTGAAAGCAATTCCTTTAAAAGATAATATAGTAAAATATGTTACACCTAGTGGCAAAGGGCAGCTCTTGTCTGTTTAAAGAGATTTTAATAAAAATATCAATTTCATTTTGATTCACTACAATGTCTGTAAATACTTACATATTCTTTGGGAATGCACAATGAAACTATTCAAGCATTGTACTTTGTTAGCATGCAAAGCATTAATGTCTGTTTTTAAAAACTATTTTTCAGGCTCATTTGTTGATAGTCAAGCTTTAATTAAATAAAAGCTTTGGGATTAATGAAAAGAGATTGAAAAATGAGAAAAAAATATACCAACCTGGCAAATCTTGCTGCTTTGGTGTAAAGCCGTTGTATTTAAGATGGAAATTTAAAAACAGTCTTTATAGTGTGACTCAATAAGGGACCATACTGACTATGGTCCCTTATTGAAGATTCCTTCAAATTTGCTAAGCAATGTTTTTCTAATTTACTTAAATAATATCCAATGAAATACAAGCATAATACTGCTGTTTAATTTTAGAGTAACTCAGAGATTGTTATTAGCATTCAGATTAATGATACTTTTTTTTCTGGAGGAGCTAGCATGATGTATAACATTTAAATATTTTGAAGGAGATTCTCATTGTGTTAAAACTATTTACATCACCCCATCAATTGCAAAAAGAGATGTTATTTTAATAAAAATAGTTTTGTGTTGCTGAATACATTATCTTAAAAATAATTTTTTTTTCATTTTAACCAGATCATGCAATTATAGCTTAATAAAATTTGGATCATTTCAGAAGTGAAAGCAAGATTGATTAATGTTAAGATTTTTTTCTTGCACAGGAGTAGAGAAATCTGTTTCTAATTACCTTTAGCTTAGAAAGTGTAGAGGAGAAATTATTTTCCTTTTGCCTCATTAGGTTCTCTACTCGGTCTCTGAAACAAAAGTAAGATTAACAAGAGAAGAGCATAAACATTTATTTAATATAAAAGTCACATGATATGAAAATTTTAATAAAGAGATTAAGACTCAAATATATGATTAAATCCAAGTGTTTTTACACTAAGTTTGATAAAGAGTGAAAAGTCAGGGAAAAAGCTATGCTTTTTTCTCCCAGTTCATTGGGGGAATCTTATCCTTCAGTAAAGCCTGTGCCTTCAGATTCTTCTCGAAGTTCCTCCATCTTTGGAGAAAGGAGGCTTCTTTCCTCCAGGGACAGGTTGGGTACCTCTCACTTGAAATTCTTATGACCTGCCTCTGGAAAGATGGTCAGAGAATCTTCTAGCACCTACCATTTCTCAAATGACTCCAGCTAAATTATTACATATGCCATGTTGTCATATTTTGGGGTATCATGCCATGAACCCCATCATTCATTCACCTGAAACCTCCCCAAGAAGCTTCACAATTCAAAGCTGAGTTGGTAGATTGCCCCACATCCCATTGAACTAGTCTCTCAGCCCTCTGAACAGTTCTATCCAGTTAAACAGTTGTATCTCATTTTGGGAGGCAGTGGTATAGATGGGCGTAGCCGACCACCCAAATTAAGTCTCTATATGAAGTAAGCAATCAGGCATTTAATTGGAGGTCTATTTATGATAATAACAGAGAAACAAAGATTAGTGGTTGTATCAAGTTAAGGGCAGATGGAAGTCAATTAGGATTTTCAGATGTTGAGATTGAATAATTTTAAGATGGTAAAGATAGCAGTAACAATTTTATAGATTTTCCTGATTTACAGTTTGAATATCTTTGGTTATGTCACTGGGTGTTCCAGTGAACTTTCTGAGTCACCCACATGGCAACAGGAATGACGTTTGTCTATATATAATGTGTTGTGAAGATTTTTCTTAAGTTTGTATCAAATACTCCAGTGTCAGCCTACAGGTCCTTAGGAAAAGGGCAGTTTTTGTTCTCAATAATTCCAAGTCATAAGGGAGAAAATACAGGAACATTGATTCGGAGAGTTGTAGCCAGATATTGGAGAAAGCTAGTAAGAATTAAAGACTTAGCCATTTATAGTTATGTAACAAAACTTTACAGTGAACAGGACTAGATTTTATTATCCATGTATGTGTCCTATAGTTTTTCACTGAAAAATTGTTTTCTCTTCCACAGTCACCCAACTTATGTCAAATATAATTACAGTAAGACTAATTTGCTGTTAGTATCATTAAACTTGGCCTGATTATTTACCTAAAAGTAGCAAGATTAGTAATTGACTACACAGGCTCTTCTTTGCTTTGGTAAAACTTTTCATAAGGAATTTCAAATTAGATATTTAAAATCCCCGGCGGCTAGGAAGCTAATCAGAGGAGCTTGTCATCAGACATCATCTATAATACCTATAGATTTCAATGAATTCCTCTCTTCTCAACATTTCCAGTATCTGGAAGTTTCCTGGACCTACCAGCAAGCAACCTTCCTTACTTATCTGTAAGTTCAGCAATCCTGTAAGCCCAATATCAGGTTGCTTTTCTTGTTTTGTTTTGTTTTTCCCAAGAGGGTATTGAAAGCATTGACTCAATAAAGTCAACCTTAGTTCCTTAAAACTGGACATTCCAGTGAAAGCCTTGCTAATGTAACCAATGCTTCCAATTATGTCCAGTTACAAGGATAACAGATTCTTATTAAACTTATGCAAATAACCATATTGCCATGAAATATGAATATTTAATAAGAGTTTCTGAATTTTGGAGGGATCAGATAGGAAGAAAAAAATAAATGTTTCATTTTTGTTTATAATGGCTTACTTTACCAAATAGCTGTAAGCTATAGATAGCTTAAGAGAAAAGAAAAAAGTCATTAATTAGATCTGAAAACAAGACATTGAAGAGCTATCAATTTTCCAAAACAAAAACCATAACAATTATATTTCAGTTCATTCAGTTCCAAGTAATTAATTATTGTTTGCTTGATCTTGGATTAGCACTTTTGTTACAGAAGCAGAAGCCTAGGAGAGCCAGCACCACGCTGCTTTAAAATCAACTCCATCTTAAAACAAGCAAGGCACGTTCCTTGTCAGTCACAACCCATGGTCCTGAGATGTTTATAGTTGAGGAAACAGCCTAAAGATACCCATAAGGACACACTCCTACAACAGTAGAGAGTCCAGATGTCCCAATACTCATAAAAATATATATGCTTTCAAGAAAATAACACTTATGCTTTGATGTACTCACTAAAATGTCAAGGGCAGTTTCCTTTAAATCAATAGAATAATAAATTTTGTCATTCTGTCTGCTCACCTGCATGTAGGCACAGTTAATTTAGTCTTTGCATAGGCAAGACCCCATACATAAAAAACTTAAAGCAAATATGTTGTGCTCCTCCACTTGCATTCTGAGGACATCATATCCTGCAATGGAGTAACTTTGAATAAAATTGGTTCTTTCAGTACACACTGAGACTCTCCTTGAATACCTTCTTGCATAAGACCCAAGAACCATCTCTGAGGGTCTGGATCTAGACTTCTTTTTCTGGTACCAGTTTCAATAACACATCCAATTCTTCATTAGAGTTTTGGAAATTCTTACCCAGTCCAATGGCATGACCTTAAAGTTATCATAAATCTGTACTTTGCAAAAGCTTTCAGGAAAGCATGAAAGTAAAATGGTATCTTTAAATGACAAAATACTTAAAATGACTAACAACTATAATGATGGTTAAGTATCGCTTTTTATTTTACAATGTTTCCCATATGACTTAGAATATAAAACATTTTAATATATCTCTTTTTATAAGGATAATAAATATATGTATTTATTACTCCCCCCACCAGGGCCCTCTGGAAAATCCTAAAGTTAGTTTGAGATTGAAAAGACTCCATTTAGATTTGATTTTAGGAAGTTTGTCAAAAATATTAAAAGGTTTGAATAGCTGAAATCAAAGATTACTAAGAAACTGTGTGTGTGTGTGTGTGTGTGTGTGTGTGTGATATATGGAAGGAGAGAGTTAGTTATTTAACCAAAGTGACAAAAAAAAATTCCAAAGGCAAAGGCAAATAAAGAAGTTTACATTGTTGTAAGAAAAATGTAACTCCTTTGATTTTGAGAAGACTTCATTTTCCGAAGTAACAAAGTCCCAATTAAATTAACATAAATCATAGGAAATTATTTACATAGAAAAAAAAAAATCCTTGCGTCCTAGGCAGCCTCCTTATAAGATAAAGAAACATCTTGTTACTGTTTAATACTAAGAGCAGGTCAATAATCCAAGAAAACTTTGTCATTCTATTTTTGCTTCAGTACACTTTTGAAATCAAGGGTCAGTATGTTTTAAAAACTTATAAGTAAATCCATTCAATCTTAGCAACTTGAGTACACAGAAAATTCCTTTCCCTCTAACCTGTTATATGATCTTCTATTTTTTTTATAACACATCTATTCTTTTTTCTCATTTTGTAATAAACACTCACTCTGTATTGTATCTTAGAATATAATTACTTTCATTTCCTTGGAACAAAAACATATTCTTCATACCTCACATTCTCGGCATACAAAGTTGTTTTTCTTTATGTTTACAGTTTCTAGTAATTTAATTTACGTATATTAATTATAAATTTTAGCCATTAATGGCCACTCTTTTATGGAAAAAACTACAAAGTAGGCAATTGTGAATTGTCTGTCACATACCAACATTCTATAGCAGACTAGAAAATTTTGTGAATATTTCATCTCAAAATTTTTAAAAACATATACGTCCTTACAGAATATATTAATTCTATGAGGAAGAATTTTTTATGTTTTCTAAAGCAAAAAATTTTATGTTATAGAATTTTTTATGTTTGTCAACAGCCTGAAATATATTTAGCCTTTCTATATCATATAAAAATAAGATGACAAAAGTATATAAATTTAAACATTTTTATTTTTGAAATGGAGTTTCGCTCTTGTTGTCCAGGCTGGATTGCAGTGGATCTTGGCTCACACAACCTCCACCTCTGGGGTTCAAGTGATTCTCCTGCCTCAGCCTCCCGAGTAGCTGGGATTACAGACATGTGCCACCATGCCCAGCTAATTTTGTATTTTTAATAGAGATGGGTTTCTCCATGTTGGTCAGACTGGGCTTGGACCCCCATCCTCAGGTGATCCACCAGACTCATCTTCCCAAAGTGCTGGGATTACAGGTGTGAGCCACCACGCCCAGCCTAAATTTATGTTTTTTAATGAGTGTTTAAGTTTTTTATTTTATGATTTTTACTTAATAATTTTTATATCTTTAATATTTAATACCTTTAATCTATTAATATATTTAATATTTAAAATTAATATGAATTTAAAGTATGTATTACTTAGCATAGCATTAAGGTGGCAAGTTACCAAAAAATTTTTGGAAACAGTTTTTAGGCAGACATACTATAATACCAAACAAAGCTAACCATCGTGTCAAATTATTTTCTAATATATGTATATTAAGCAAGTATCAAACATCACAGAGGCAAAGAAACTAAAAACTGTAGTATAAACGTTTTATTCTTTTTTTCCTGCCATGCTTGATATACAGTAAGCAATTCTCTCTCTCTCTCTCTCTCTCTCTCTCTTTTGGTGGCAAGCATGTGAATAGGACCGTTTTTATTTCTAAATTTATTTTAAAAATTGATATTTTAACTAGATTAATATTCATTCATGGCATTGGAACATTTTTATCATTTTTTTTATTGTGCTTTAGGTTCTGGGGTATATGTCCAGATCATGCAGGATTGTTGCATAGGTACATACATGGCAATGCGGTTTGCTGCCTCCATCCCCCCGTCACCTATATCTGGCATTTCTCCTCATGTTATCCCTCAACCTCCCCACCCACTGTTGTCCCTCCCCTAGCCCCTGCCCAGCAGACTGCACTGTGTGATGCTCCCCTTCCTGTGTCCATGTGTTCTCATTGTTCAATATCCACCTATGAGTGAGAACATGCAGTGTTTAATTTTCTATTCTTGTGTCAGTTTGCTGAGAATGATGGTTTTCAGATTCATCCATGTCCCTACAAAGGACATGAACTCACCGTTTTTTATGGCTGCATAGTATTCCAGGAGGTATATGTGCCTCATTTTCCTTGTCTAGTCTAGTTCGACAGTTGTGGAAGACAGTGTGGCAATTCCTCATCATTCTTAAAATGGAAATCACTTGGATTTGAAATGATGGGACAGAAGGCTATGGATAGCTAGTGGTAATGCTACTCTTTTTTTTTTTTTTTTTTCTGTTTTGAAATGGAGTCTTGCTCTATCATCCAGGCTGGAGTGCAGTGGCATCATCTCCACTCACCACAGCCTCCATCTCCCGAGTTCAAGCAATTCTCCTGCCTCAGCCTCCCAAGTAGCTGGGATTACAAGCATGTGCCACCATGCCCAGCTAATTTTTGTATTTTTAGTGGAGATGGGGTTTCACCACGTTGGCCAGGCTGGTCTCGAACTCCTGAGCTTAGGTGATCTGTCCACATTGACCTACCCAAAGTTCTGGGATTACAGGCATGAGCCGCTGTGCCCACCTGGTATTGCTACTCTTATACACCATCTACCTTTTTCTTCTTTTGGCCATGCTTACAGTACTCCAGACTGTTTTTCCCAATTCCTCCCTTTCTCCTTTTCCATTTCTTTCTCCTCTTTCCATTATCCCCCACTGCTCAAACATGGTGAAGTTTGAACAAAAGAGGAATAAGAAAATATTCCTTTGAGCCTCTGGTTTAATCTCTCATAATAAACCACAGACAAGATTTCTTCAAATAATTCTGTATTCCTAGAGAACCTTTTAATATGTTGGTCTTGAAGTACCTTCATGTATATATATGTTCATACATTCATTTTTCCAAATACTTATGAGTACCTTACTAATTCCTGGAGATATATGAGAATGCATACTCCTTTCCCTCAGGAACCCACCGTCTGCCATCCTTTCTATAAATTAAAAAATAGCAATTAAAATTAGAAACAAATAATAACAAAGTAGAACTGGGATGATTTCTTATTTTCTTTCCCTTTAGATATTAAACCTCACCATGTCACTGTCTACTTCCTTGGAGTTTGGGGAACACTGAGTGGATGAATGGGTGGATGGACAAAAAGGTGAAATAGATGGGTTAATGAACATTATATGCTGACTGAGATTCAAAGTCCTTAATATGTAGTCTTAGGTTTCCAAAGAGAGGCTGAGTCTGCAGAGCAAAAAAAATGGGAAATTTGAGAGCTTTTTAGAATAAGAAAGTGCATATTTTGTTATGGACATATAATGAGTAGATGTATTCTAATAGCACCAGGTAAATTGCCTCTGTTCAATAAATACTTGAAGTTTCAAATAGCTTATAAAGGGAATGAAGGGAAAAGAAATTTTGAGAGGTTTTTGACGACCAAGTATATATATAACATTTTATATATGTGTGTATACATGTATATATGTATATACATATATAGTATGCATACATACACACTATGCACACTCTTTTATATGCACACATAAATATATGTATATGCACATATATAATCACATAATTTCTAATACTTTATAGTTTACTGAATGACTTAAGTAACTTTAATTTTTCAAGAGCTTTAGGTGACTGTTCAAAAAACAGGGCTAATATCAGAAGTGGACTAGGCTTTGGTCCCTGGACATATGACACAATGTTTTTACTTCTAGATGTCTCACCTTTATCCATTTATACATATTTTCTCCTTTCTTCATTATCAAACATATTTGAAATAAGTTAATAATTATTATTCTTTTTTAATCTGATCTCAGAAAGCCAGTAGTTGATTTTTTCAAAAGCATGCAGATAATGTAGAATTGTAATTTCTTATGATGAAAGAGGTGGAAAAATCATAGTGGCTAGAACATCTTCACATTTTCACAAGTCTAAATAAAGCTGGTCTTTGCTATTCTCTCAAAGGATTCACTATAAAATGTGAGGAGAAAGAAGCATCTGTCATGCTGAGGCATGGGAATTGAAACAGGCATCACATAGGCTTTTTCCAAACAGCAGCAAAGCAAATATGAACCTGGCATCCTGCTGACTTCCATGCCCTTCCTGGTTTGAATCTTTGACATGTCTGATAGGCCTGCCAGTTTTATAACTTGCTTTAATTTTAACTTTGATTCTTTTTTGTTTTTAGATAATTATATTTTAATATGGTTGACCAAGACAAACATAATCCATGAAAGATTTTACTTATTTTTATTGAGGTATATTTGAAAATTAAAACTTGTACATACTTAAGGTGTGCAAGTTGATAATTTGACATACATATACATTATAAAATAATCACCACAATTAAGGTAATTACTATATCCATCATCTCAGAGGTTTCCTTCCTTCCTTCCTTCCTTCCTTCCTTCCTTCCTTCCTTCCTTCCTTCCTTCCTTCCTTCTTTCCTTCTTTCCTTCTTTTGTGGTAAGAACATTTAAGATCGACAATCTTAGGAAATATCAAATGCACAAAAATATTATTAATTATGGTCACTTTAGTGTAAATTAGATATCAAGAATTTCTTCATCTTACATAATTGAAACTTTGTACCACTTGACCACCATCTCTCCATTTTACTGTTCTCCTCCAGCCTCTGGTAACCTTCATTTTATTCTCTACTTCTATGAGTGGAGCCTGTCCACGGTTCTTCACAAGGGTGCCAAGCATACAAAATGAGAAAAGGATAGTTTCTTCAATAAATGGTGTTAGGAAGACTGGATATCTACATGCAGAAAAATAAAATTTGACCCTATCTCATATCATATACAAAAATGAATTTAAAATAGTAAAGACGTAAGATTAATAACATTAAATGTAATATTTTAAACCGTGAAACTACTAGAAGAAGCTATATGAAAAACCTTCTTGAAATATGATGATTTTATATATGATACCAAAAGCATAGGCAACAAAAGCAAAAATAAACAAATAGTATTAAATCAAACCGAAAAGCTCCTGCAATCTAAAGACTTAAAAAGGCAACCTAGGAGACAAGAGAAAATATTTGCACACTAAATATCTGAAAAGGGGTTAATATCCAAAATATGTAAGGAATTCATTCAACTCAATAGCAAGCAAAACATCCTAAATAAAAAATAAATAACTGCATTAAAAAATGATCAAAGGACCAGAAAAGATATTTCTCAAAAGAACCCATACGAATGGTCAAGAATTGTATGAAAAGGTGCTCAGCGTTGCTAATCATCAGGAAAATGCAAATCAAAATCATCTCACACATATTAGAATGTCTATCATAAAAAATATAAAAGATAGGACCGGGTGTGGTTGCTCATGCCTGTAATCCCAGCAGTTTGGGAGGCCGAGGCAGATCAGGAGTTCTGGCAACATGGTGAAACCCTGTCTCTACTAAAAACTATAAAAGTTAGCTGGGTGTTGTGGCAGACACCTGTAATCCCAGCTACTTGGAAGGCTGAAGCAGGAGAATCGCTTGAACCCAGGAGGCAGAGGTTGCAGTGAGCTGAGATCATGCCATTGTACTCCAGTCTGGGCAACAAGAGCAAAACTTCATCTAAAAAATCATATACGAATATGTTTATACATATACATACATATATATATATATATGTATGTATATGTATATATGTATAGATATACATGGATCTATACATATATATATAAGTATTGAGCAAAGATATGGAGAAGAGAAACCTTGCATACTATTGTTGAGGATATAAATTGGTGTAGCCATTATGGAAAACAGTATGCAGATTCCTTAAAAAATTAAAAATTGAACTATATTATTATCCAGCAATCCTACTACGAGGTAATGAAATCAGTACCTCAAAGAGATATATGTACTCTCATGTTTACTTTAGTATTTTTCACAATAGCCAAGACATGGAAACAACCTAAATGTTTGTGCACAGATGAAACAATATAATGCTATGTGTGTGTGTGTGTGTGTGTGTGTGTGTGTGTGTGTGTGTGTATACACATACATCTGTATATATAATGGAATATTATTCAGTCTTTAAAAAGAAAGAAATTCTGTCATGTGCAATAACAGGTGAAACTGGAGGACATTAATGTTAAATAAGTGAGAGAAAGATACTGCATGATCTCATTTATATGTGAAAGCTAAAAATAGTTCAACTCATAGAAGCAGAAAGCAGTTTTTTTTTTGGCACAATTTGTTCCTAGGTTAAATTTATAGTTTTATAATTTTAGATTAGAGATAAGCTTGATTGACTAGTAAATCTCAGTAGAAAAACTTACAACTCTGGAGACATGTCTGCTTTTATTTATCAAAAATCTTAAAACTAGCTTTATATATCAAAGAATATCCCACCTCGTGTGAATCAAAAAAAGAAGAAAAAGAAGAAGTTCAGATGTTTCTATATTTCAGAGAGTTTCAGGAATAATTAGTTTACATAAGTACTCATTCATCTCTAAACAATTTTGATTAGAACTCCTTTAATGGATTTTATAAGTTAATTGGGTAATATTACCTGGAGGTGGAAAAATATCACACCTATGTAACATACATATTACCACATAGACATACACATACATACAAATAGACACAAAGAGACATAGCTTTTATTCTAAAATTGCAGCCAGGAGTCAGTAAAATAGTAATAGAAACTCACTGCCTTATATCTGCTTCATATTTTTATCTGAATTGTATTTCAGATAAATGGGACAAGTTGAGGATCCCTATTCAATATGAGGGCAAATACTTCTCGCCAGTATTTGTGGAGAAGGCTTTCTAGATTTCCTTTGCCCTAATATGTAGTCTTAGGGAGGATGTAAGCTACATTTTAGGGGAGTGACTGGAGAAACATCCAGCCGCTGTCTGGAAGTCTTTAAAGCACATCTGAGTGGATAAAATATTCAGTTTATTATCAATTATCCTTTTTTCTTTCCAACCTCAGTTATTTGGTTTTGGGGGATACTGAGTCCCTAGCAACAAAGGGACCTAAAATTCAGTGATTGAGAGGCTGACATGGAAAAGGGTAGGACCTTGGAGGGGAACCTTGGAATTCAGGGAAACAAAATGAAGATGGAAGGTGACAAAGGAGTACGGAAGAACAGAAGCAATGGGGAGAAAGAGATCATGGGGAGCAAGTGTGTGGAGATCAGAAGTTCCCAAAGAAGCCAGTGAAATTCCAAATTATCCTCAGCAGATCATGCCAAGAGAAGGCGGGTAGCACTGGCAGAGCATAGAGTCAGTATGGTTTTGAGAAAAGAGTGTTAGTCGACAGGTTCCCATGGAAGGAGCAATACAAATAGAAAGAACGATAGGTCTTAGAAAATAAATAATAACTCCTATCAAGTTATGAATATCAGCTTCTGACTAGGCCAACTTTTGACTTTAGAGCACTTTAAAAAATTGGGGCCAAACAATGAATATTTCTGGCGGGACTTAACTCCCTTTTTTTTTTTTTTTTTGCCTAAGAGTACTTCTATTCCAAGTGACTCAAACCACCAAAACTAGAAAGCCTTTTTTGGCTTATCCATGGACAAAATAGGTATCCCAAAAGAAATTTCAAAAGATACAGACCTCCTAAGATCCAAAATTATTTCCAAAGATAGCCAAAGAGAAAACAGATGAAGACACCAATCTCTCCACCTCACCAGAAACAGCAAAAGGTTGGTAAGACATTAGCCGCAAATGATGTGCAAACTACATTTCTGTCGAGCCGACTCTTGGCATCCCCAGTGTAATGGTTGACTGCCTGCAGATGTAGGCCCAACAATCTGTCTACCCAAGCAGATAAAAAGTCAAGCCAAGCCACCAGAACACTAAACAAGACAAATAGGATATCAATACTTGTCCCAGAGAGGATCAATAGCCAATGGATACCCAGAAAACAAGTTCACAAGAGTCACAACTCAAAAAGTTTGTTCTTACAAATACTTTTTTCCTGCAAATCTAAATTTGGAAAGGAAGTGACAAGAAAACGGCTTTATTAATACCTTCCTCTCTTGATCAGGCAGTCTGGACAGAGACCCCGGAAACTGACATGGTAAGAATTCTTATCTTCTGTCAGATTTGACCGTTGTCCCAGACTTCAGCTGTAGTCCCTGGAGTGAGTAGAGTATTCCAGGCTTTTTCTGTCTCTTTGTGGTCAACAGAAAAAGAGAGGGAGAAAAGTCTTTTCATTCTGCCCTTCTAGGTTTTTAGCTGGAGTTTTATGACAAAAGACAGATTACCAGGAAAAGATTGTGCTAATTCATTTAAAATATGTTTTATGTGGCATGGGAGCTTCATAAGGAAATGAAAACTCCTAATAAATGGTGAAGTCCAAGTGTTTTCATACTAAGTTTGATTAAGAATGGAGAGTTATAGAAAAGAATGTAATAGGACAAAAGAGTATGAGCAAAGTATAGTAAACTGGAGGAGTCTTAGTAAGGCTTATTCATTAAGATTCCTTTGGAATTTCTCCATCTTTGGGTGTAAGGAGACTCCTTTTCTTTGGGTATAGGGAGGGCACCTATACAGGTCTTATGACCTGCTTCAGGAAAGTAGGTCAGAGAGTCCTTCCAGCATGTGCCATTTCTCAAAATTCCTTCAGCTAAAACTGTTCAGCTTGCCATAGTGTCCTAGTTTGGGGTAGCATGCCCTGAACCCCAGCAAAGGTAGTAGTATTCTGGAAACTGTCTCTGAGTTAATGCATCATACCAAAAGCATGTTGCAGGTGAATTTTATGTGGTTCGCCTACCCCTAGGGAACTATTAGAGTTTTCCTTTTAATTTTTATCAAAGAACAGCTTTAGATCTAAGTTTCTCTAATATTTCTCTGATGCTCTTTTTGTTCTTAGGTTTCTCCTCCCTTCTTGTTCTTGTTCTTCTTGTTCTTGTCCTCCTCCTCCTCCTCCTCCTCCTTCTTTTTTGGTAAATTTCTTTCATCAGTGCAATCCATGTATGTTAAGCATCCAAAGAGCTGCAGTCTTCTCAGCCAACACATATTTCTCTTCATAAAAAAAAACTTATGAAAAATTTAAAACATATACAACAGTAGATACAGAAATATGATACCCCATGTATCTATCAACAGTTTAAAAACAATTTTCAACTCATGTCTAAATTTGTTCACATTATTAACTATTTAATAACCTTCCCTTTGTAGATTATTTTGACAAAAGCCCTGTATTTCATATAGTTTCATCTGCAAAATTTTCAACATAAATGTTAGAAATTCTGCTTTTAAAATAACCAATATTGTTATCACACCCTCCTTGGACTCACCCCGCCTGTAAAAATCACAGTCATTGTTTAGCATCATTAAATATCCAATGCTCCCATTTCTCCTATTGTCCTGTATTTTTTCTTTGTTTGTCTGTGTTTTAATTTAGTTGTATTAGGATTGAAATAACAAAGCCAATACATTGTGACTGGTGAACTGGTTGGTTAATCTTTTGGTTTTGTTTTTCTTTTTTTTTTTTTTTGAGACACAGTCTTGCTCTGTCACCCAGGCTGGAGTGCAGTGGCGCAACCTCGGCTCACTGCAACCTCCGCCTCCCAGGTTCAAGCAATTCTCCTGCCTCAGCCCCCCGAGTAGCTGGGACTACAGGCACATACCATCATGCCTGGCTAGTTTTTGTATTTTTAGTAGAGACGAGGTTTCACCATGCTTGCCAGGTTGGTCTTAAACTCCTGACCTCATGATCCACTTGCCTTGGCCTCCCAAAGTGCTGGGATTACAGGTATGAGCCACTACACCCAGCCCTGTGCCTGGTGAATTTTTAGATGAGTATTTCTGAAGTATATATACTGTGCAAGGAAGAAAAGCATGTTTGATTAGAATATAAAGCATGGCATTAAATGATTTTAAAATACAGCTTAGGAGATAAATCACATTGAGGTGAAAATAATATGTAGCTCAGAGGCTATACAGCTTGAAGAATACTGTTTTCAAAGGAAGATGCCTAGAATATAGTAATTTTCCCTCCCAAGAAAGAATCAACCATAGATTCTGGGGATGTTAGGGTTTAAGGAGATTTTAAACATAATATGGTTGTTCCCCTCTATTTATTACTATTATTATTTTTAAGTTATTTTTAATTATTATGGATACATAATAGTTATATATATTTATGGTGTTCATGTGAGTTTTTGATACAAGCATACAATGTATAATGATCAAATCAGGGTAATTGGGATATGCACTATCTCGAGCATTTATTATTCCTTTGTGTTAGGAACATTCTAACTTCACTTCTTTAATTATTTTGAAATATACAATAAATGATTGTTAACTATGGTCACATGTTGTGTTCCTGAACACCAGATCTCATTCTTTTTATCTAAGTGTATTTTTGTACCCATTAACCATACCCCTTTTATTCTCAGCTCTCATTTTTCTTTCCATCCTTTGGTAGCCATAATTCTACTTTCTATCCCTGTAAGTTCATATTTTTTTATGTTCCCACCTGTGAGTGAGAACATGTGATATTTGTCTTTATGTGTTTTATTTCAATTAACACAGTATTTAGTCCCACTCATATTTTTGCAAATAACAAGATTTCATTTTTTATGACCGAATGGTATTCCATTGTATATATGTAACACATTTTTCTTTATCCATTCATTTGACGATGGACAGCTAGGCTTATTCCAGAACTTGATTATTGTGAATAGTGCTGCAATAAACATGGGAATGGAGATATTTCATAGATAATACTAATTTCCTTTCATTGGGATATATACCCAGGAGTGAAATTCCTGGATCATATGGTGGTTCTAGTCATAGTTTTGTTGGAAGCCTCCATACCATTCATCAGAATTGCTGTACTACTTGCATTCCCACCAACAGAATATGAAAGCTCCCCTTTTGTTACATCTTTGCCAGCATCCATTATTACTTGTCTTTTGCATAAAAGCCGTTTTAACTTGGGTCTGATGATGTCTCATTGTAGCTTTCATTTGCATTTCTCTCATGATTAGTAATATTGAGCAGTTTTTCATATACCTGTTGGCCATTTGTGTTTTCTTTTGAGAAATATGTATGCAGATCTTTTGCCCATTTTCTCATCAAATTATTAGTTGAGATATTTGGGCTTCTCATATACTCTGGTTATTAATCCCTTGCCAGATGAGTAGTTTGCTGATATTTTCTCCCATTCTGTGGGTTGTCTCTTCACTATGTTGATGGTTTCCTTTGCTGTACAGAAGTTTGACTTGATGTGATCCCATTTATCTATTTTTGCTTTGGTTGCCAGTGCCTGTGGGATGTATTACTCAAGTCTTTGTCCACTCTAATATCCTGGAGATTTTTCCCAATGTTGTCTTGTAAGTAGTTTCATAGTTTGAAGTCCTAGATTAAGTCTTTAATCATTTTGATTTGAATTTTGTATATGGTGAGAGATAGAGTTCTAGTTTTCTTTTTCTGCATATGAACAACCAGTTTTCCCAACACAATTTATTGAAAAGACTGTTCTTTCTTTAACACATATTCTTGGAGCCTTTCTCAGAAATGAGTTGACTGTTGTATTAGTCCATTTTCACACTGCTATGAAGAACTTCCCAGACTGGATATTTTATTTTTTTCTTTTCTTTTCTTTCCTACTTTCTTTCTTTTTTTTTTTTTTTTTTCTTAAGGTAACAGTTTTTTTTTATTATTATACTTTAAGTTCTGGGGTACATGTGCAGAACGTGCAGGTTTGTACTATAGGTATACACGTGCCATGGTGGTTTGCTGCACCAATCAACCTGTGATCTATATTAGGTATTTCTCCTAATGCTATTCCTTTACTTGCCCACTACCCCTCTACAGGTACCAGTGTGTGATGTTCCCCTCCCTGTGTCCATGTGTTCTCATTGTTCAACTTCCACTTATGAGTGAGAACATGCAGTGTTTGGTTTTCTGTTCCTGTGTTAGTTTGCTGAGAATAATGGTTTCCAGCTTCATTCATGTCCCTGGAAAGGACATAAACTTACCCTCTTTTATGGCTGCATAGTATTCCATGGTGTATATGTGCCACATTTTCTTTATCCAGTCTATCTTTGATGGGCATTTGGATTGGTTCCAAGTCTTTGCTATTGTGAATAGTGCTGCAGTAAACATACATGTGCATGTGTCTTTATAGTAGAATGATTTATAATCCTTAAGGTATATAGCCAGTAATGGGATTGCAGGGTCAAATGGTATTTCTAGTTCTAGATTCTTGAGGTACTGCCACATTGTTTTCCACAATGGTTGAACTAATTTACACTCCACCAACAATATAAAAGCATTCCCATTTCTCCACATCCTCTGAGCATCTGTTGTTTCCTGACTTTTTAGTGATCACCATTCTAACTGACATGAGACGGTATCTCATTGTGGTTTTGATTTGCATTCCTCTAATGACCAGTGACGATGAGCTTTTTTTCATATGCTTGTTGGCTGCATAAATGTCTTCTTTTGAGAAGTGTGTGTTCATAACCTTTGTCCACCTTTTGATTTTTTTTTTTTTTTTGTAAATTTGTTTAAGTTTTCTGTAGATTCTGGATATCAGCCCTTTTTCAGATGGGTAGATTGCAAAAGTTTTTTCCCATTCTGTAGGTTGCCTGTTCACTCTGATCCTAGTTTATTTTGCTGTGCAGAAGCTCTCTAGTTTATTTAGATCCCATTTGTCTATTTTGGCTTTTGTTGCCATTGCTTTTGGTGTTTTAGTCATGACATCTTTGCCCATGCCTCTGTCCTGAATGGTATTGCCTAGGTTTTCTTCCATGGTTTTGATGGTTTTAGGTCCTACATTTAAGTCTTTAATCCACCTTGAGTTAATTTTTTGTGTAAGGTGTAAGCAAGGGGTCCAATTTCAGTTTTCTGTATATGGCTAGCCAGTTTTCCCAACACCATGTATTAAATAGGGAATCCTTTTCCCATTGCTTGTTTTTGTCACATTTGTCAAAGATCAGATGGTTGTAGATGTGTGGTGTTATTTCTGAGGCTTCTGTTCTGTTCCATTGGTCTGTATATCTGTTTTTGTACCAGTACTATGCTGTTTTGGTTACTGTAGCCTTGTAGCATAGTTTGAAGTCAGGTAGCGTGATGCCTCCAGCTTTGTTCTTTTTGCTTAGGATTGTCTTGGCTATATGAGCTCTTTTTTTGTGTGTTCCATATAACATTTAAAGTAGTTTTTTCTAATTCTGTTAAGAAAGTCAATGGTAGCTTGATGGGAATAGCATTGAATCTATAAATTACTTTGGGCAGTATGGCCATCTTCACAAAATTGATTTTTATTATCCATGAGCATGGAATGTTTTTCCATTTATTTATGTCCTCTCTTATTTCTTTGAACACTGGTTTGTAGTTCTCCCTGAAGAGGTCCTTCAAATCCCTTGTCCATTGTATTCCTAGGCATTTTATTCTTTTTGTAGCAATGAATGGGAGTTCACTCATGATTTGACACTCTGTCTGTTATTGGTGTATAGGAATGCTTGTGATTTTTGCATATTGATTTTGTATTCTGAGACTATGCTGAAGTTGCTTTTCAGCTTGAGATTTGGGACTGAGATGATGGGGTTTTCTAAATATACAATCATGTCATCTACAAACATAGAAAATTTGACTTCCTCTCTTCCTATTTTAATACACTGTTTTCATTTTCTTGCCTAATTGCGTTGGCCAGATCTTCCAGTACTGTGTTGAATAGGAGTGGTGAGAGAGGGCCTCCTTGTTTTGTGCCAACTTTCAAAAGGAATGTTTCCAGCTTTTGCCCATTCAGTATGATATTGGGTGTGGGTTTGTCATAAATAGCTCTTATTGTTTTGAGATACATTCCATCAATACCTAGTTTACTGAGAGATTTGAGCATGAAGGGATGTTGAATTTTAAGGCGTTTTCTAAATCTGTTGAGATAATCATGTGGCTTTTGTCACTGGATTATGTTTATTAATGAATTATTATTAATTTGCATATGTTAAACCAGCCTTGCATCCCAGGGAAATAAACTTGATCATGATGGATAAGGTTTTTGATGTGCTGCTGAATTCAGTTTGTCAGTATTTTATTGAAGATTTTTGCATTGATATTCATCAGGGATATTGGCCTGAAATTTTCTTTTTTTGCTGTGCCTCTGCCAGGTTTTGGTATCAGGATGATGCTGGCTTCATAAAACGAGTTAGGGAGAAGTCCTCTTTTTTTTAATTTTTATTTTTTGGAATAGTTTCAGAAAGAATGATACCAGCTCTTCTTTGTACCTCTGGTAGAATACGTAGAATATGACTGTAAATCCGTTTGGTCTGGGGCTTTTTTTTTGGTTGGTAGGCTATTAATTACTGCCTGAATTTTAGAACTTGTTATTGGTCTATTCAGGGATTCAGCTTCTTTCTAGTTTAGTTTTGGGAGGGTGTATATGTCCAGGAATTTATCCATTTCTTTTAGATTTTTTAGTTTTAGATTTACATAGAAGTTTTTAGAGTATTCTCTGGTCATTTTTAGTTCTGCAAGATCAGTTGTGATACCCACATTATCATTTTTTATTGTGTCTATTTGATTCTTTTCTCTTTTCTTCTTTATTAGTCTTGTTGGTGGTCTATCAATTTTGTTGATCTCTTCAAATAACTGGATTCATTGATTTTTTTAAGGGTTTTTCGTGTCTCTATCTCTTTCAGTCCTGCTCTCATCTTAGCTATTTCTTGTCTTCTGCTAGCTTTCGAATTTGTTTGCCCTTCTCTAGTTCGTTTAATTGTGATGTTATGCTGTTGATTTTAGATCTTCCCTGCTTTCCCTTGTGGGCGTTTATTACTATAAACTTCCTGCTAAACACTGCTTTAGCTGTGTCCCAGAGTTTCTGGTATGTAGTGTCTTTGTTCCCATTGGTTTCAAAGAACATCTTACCCCCAGATCTCTCCTTCAACACTTGAGTATTACAATTCAATATGAGATTTGGGTGGGGACACAAAGCCTAACCATACCAGTGGCTTTATTAAAACTTTCATTCAAAATATGTTTTACACTATCTGTGACTCATGAAATCCCCATCTTCATTTCAGGCTAAAGAAACAAGAAACACAGTAGGAAAATAATTAGACTTTTAAGTATTGAGAAGTTTAGAGCCCAAATATCCTATATGCAGACCATAAAACTCTTATTTTTTTGTTTAAATATGAATCCGGTCTAAGGGCTCACATTTTTATATAAGCTTTTTAGTTCCAGTATCAGGTAACAATGGGGCAGCCTTGTGATCTATAAAATCTAAAGGTAATGACTCAGAGAACCATTTCTGGATGACATTGAGATGGTGAATCTTGTCTACAATATATCTATGTTAGGGGACCTTGGAAGTAGTAGTTGCCTTCATGGCCTCCATGGCATGGCCTCTGCCCTGCACACTGCAGCATGGCTCTGCTGCTGTCCCAGGTTCAATAGGGCATATCCTGCCAGTAGTGCTTTTCTACTCTGATCTGCAAGCAGTGGATCATGTTCTGCTGGTATGCAATGATGGGCAGCAGCTGGCACTGCATCCCAATTCACTGCCTGTCAGGAGTGTGAGTGTAGTCAAAGAGGGTGGTCAGAAACATGGTGCCTGCAGCCACATTCCCTCTGAAATCTGTGTCTCCCAGGCTGATGCTGGCTGACACTGTATCAAAAGTGCACCAGCCTCCTTTTTTCTTTTTTTAAACTATGAAGTGGTAAAGACAGTTTGCTGACTAAAAATGAAGTTTCTTTCAGATTTTAGGGATTGAACTCAAATCTCCAGCAAATTCACAGTATAAATGCAGAAGGATGAGAAAAGGGACAACACACTAGTTTCAGTCTTGCCCCTAGGTCTTTATGCTGTAAATGGAAGTTCCACTCATATTACCAGCAGGGGTGAGGAATGTATAAATTCAACGATGACCAGAGTAATGCCATTGGATTAATGCATATCTGCTGCATGGGGCAGAGAGCAATACTCATTGGTACTAATCTGTAATGAAAGTTGAAAATAGAATACAGTTATATGGAGTTTTCTACAGAGATTGCCTGACTGGCTACCCTGAGGTAGCATTATTGTATTTTATTGTAATTCAGGGCAGCAGGCAGAACATATTTTAGTTAAAATATAGAGTATTTCAGTATTTCAAAGTTGAATGATACAAGATAACCTCATTGTATAGAGCAACAATGACGTAAGTAACTCCATCTTAGAAAAAGACTCCATCTTACATTTCAAAAGGCACCTTGCCAACAGGGACTAGATGTTTTGCCTGATCAACAGGGGCTGTACCCAACCAGATAAGAACATAACCAAGTACACTCTTCCACCATCAGTCCTCACCAGAGAATTCTGTGGACATAAAAAGAGCTGGACTTCAGCAGCTCACAATGGCTGTCTTAACAGACACTGTCTTTCTAGCATTTGTGATAAGCAACTGGCATCTGCCACCAAAGGCTCTGTCCACTTCAAAGATTCTTTCATGAAAGACCAGAGGCTATCTGGGCCAGACCAGGATATTATTTTGGCCTATATCACTGTCCATGAACTGGTTTGCTAATCTTTTTTGCTATCCCTTTTCTCTTCATGTTAAATATCAGTTAGTTTGTTGTGGAATATTTAATCTGTAACACTTATATATTGTTTAAGTATACTATTATGTATGGTTGGCAATATTGACTGACTCGTGAAGTGGCTTGAGCCAGTGTGCCCACAGCTCTAATTACCAAGTGAATGGGAATTACTAAGGAGAACTGCCTCCTTGGGAACTCCATGTAGCTCATGGCTTTTATGATTGAGATAGTGGCAATAATAGTCTGACATTTGGGGAAAGACACAGGCATGCGTGGATCTGATTATCTGGACTTTGCACCACTCATGATACACATTCACAAGAATCTTCCCAGGATGCCAGGTAATTAATTCAGAAAGAGTAATATTAAAGGGGACTTCCAGATGTTCTTTTTCTTATAGAGCAACCTACAGGAAAGCCAAATATTACATAGTTATTTGATAAGCATAAAATAAGAGCAATAAGGGTTAATAGATTATTACCAGTTATTTAAGAATATCTAGTAATGATAACTTGATTCATCCATTTCTATAATGAGAGTCACTGAGACTTGCCTGGTCATGTCCTAGACTATAGCAATTCTTCCCCTGTCTTTATTTTATTCACGCTGAACCCAATCTCATTTTTATCTTTTCATTCTGACCACCCCATATGTAGTGAGATACCTAATATTCCAAAATTAATATTATTTGCTTTGCATAGCTTTACAACATTCTAACATGGTCATTTTTTACTAATGATGTATAGATTTAAAAAATATATGTTTGACTTACAGTTTCCTTTTGAATATATATATTTTTAAAAATATATATCTTTATGCCTCATGTCCCCTTTTCTTCTAATATTTTACCCCCTTTTTACTTTTAATTTATTTTTCAGGTAGCGTTCAGGGTGATTAATTCACACACAATACATACTACACTCAGTCACACACACACACACACACACACACACACACACACACACACACACACATATATATATATATATATCTGTTTTTGGCTACCTAGAATCAACTCATGCTTTAGGTAACCACACCTCTGATTCCTCTGGTACATCACTCTTCTTCCACTTGAGTCCACATGCTTCCAAGGTGTTGAATCTATCCTAAACCTGGAATGGTTATATGCCTGTGTGCCTTGTATCTGCCCCAATAAAACACAGAATTTCCTTGATACAGTGATCAAATCAGGGATGGCACATGACCCAGTCAGAGTATGGACAATAAGGGCTGTTTCTTTTCTTCTTCCCCCTTTTTGCTTTTTTTTCTCCTTCCTTCCCAATCTTTCTTTCTACCTTCTCTTTCTCATTCCTCTTCTTATTCCTTCTTCTCCTCCTCCTCCTTTCTCTACTCCTTTCTTCTCTAAGAAAACTTTCTTCCTGGTCCAAGAATGACTTAATATAGTAACATTATAAATAGCAGGTTATCAAAAGGTTAAATTGCATTGTATAATTGAAGCACAATGTTCTTTAAAAACATAGGTTTTTGACTCATAATAACTGGTTTTAAAATATAGTAAAAAATCTTTGACATTCCTCTCTTCAAAAGATGGAGCCTGTATTAGTCCATTGTCATGCTGCTATGAAGAAATACCCAAGACTGGGTAATTTATAAAGAAAAGAGGTTTAGTTGACTCACAATTCTGCATGGCTGGGGAGGCCACAGGAAACTTGTGGCAGAAGGTATCTCTTCACAGGGAAGCAGGAATGAGAATGAGTGCCAGGAGGGGAAATATCAGATAGTTTCAAAACCATTAGATCTCATGAGAACTCACTCACTATCATGAGAAGAGCATGGGGGAAACTGCCCCCGTGATTCAATTACCTCCCACCAGTTCCTTCCCATGACACATGGGATTATGGGATTAACATTCAAGATGGGATTTGGGTGGGTGCACAAACCCAAACCATTTAATTCCTCCCCAACCCCTCTCAAGTTTCATGTCTTCACATTTCAAACCACAATCATACCCTTCCAGCAGTTCCCCAAAGTCTTAACTCATTCCAGCATTAACTCAAAAGTCCAAGTCCAAAGTCTCATCTGAGACAAGGCAAGTCTCTTC
The DNA here is from genome assembly GCF_009761245.1 of Sapajus apella. NCBI lineage: Eukaryota > Metazoa > Chordata > Mammalia > Primates > Cebidae > Sapajus > Sapajus apella. The sequence continues at coordinate 7,459,068 of NW_022437019.1, forward strand.
CATCTATGAGCCTGTAAAATTGAAAGCAAGTTAGTTACTTACTAGATACAATGGGGTACAGGCACTGGGTAAATATAACCATTCCAAATGGAAGATATTGGCCAAAAAAAGGGGCCACAGTCCCCATGCAAGTCCAAATCTAGTAGAGCAGTCATTAAATCTTAAAGTTCCAAAGTGATCTTCTTTAACTTCATGTCTCCCATCCAGATCATGTTGATGCAACAGGTGGGCTCCCATGGCCTTGGGTAGTTCTGCCCCTGTGACTTTACAGGGTACATCCTCCTTCCCAGCTGCTTCCAGAGGCTGGCATTGAATGTCGGTGACTTTTTCAGGCACACAATGCAAACTATAGGTAGATCTACCATTCTGGGGCCTGGAGGATGATGGCCTTCTTTTCACAGCTCCACCAGGTGGTGACCCTGTAAAGATTCTGTGTGGGGGCTCCAACCCAACATTTCCCTTCTGCCCTGCCCTAGCAGAGATTCTCCATGAGGGCTCTGCGCCTGTAACAAACAACTTCTTTTTTTTTTTTTTTGGAGTCTTGCTCTGTCCCCTAGACTGGAGTGCAGTGGCACTATCTTGACTTACTGCAACTTCTGCCTCCCAGTTTCATATGATTCTCCCACCTCAGCCTCTCACGTAACTGGCATTACAGGCATGCACCACCATGCCCTGCTAACTTTTTTTTTTTTTTTTTGTATTTTTAGTAGATATGGTGTTTCACCGTGTTGGCCAGGCTGGTCTTGAACTCCTGACCTCAAGTGATCCGCCTGCCTCCGCCTCCCAAAGTGCTGAGATTACAGGCATGAGCCACCATGCCTGGCCAGCAGTAAACTTCTGCCTAGACATCCAGGTGTTTCTATACATCCTGTGAAATCTAGGCAGAGGTTCCCAAATGCCAATTTTGACTTCTGTGCACCTGCAGTCCGAGCACCAAGTGTGATACACCAAGGCTTGGGATTTATATCCTCTGAAGTAATGGTCTGAGCTGTACGTTGACCCTGTTTAGCCATGGCCAAGGTGCAAGCACCAAGTTCTGAGACTGCACAAAGCAGCATGGCCAAGCTCAGGCCCGTGCAACCATTCTTTCCCCTTAAGCCTCCTCCTCTGTGATGGAAAGGGCTGCCATGAAGACCTCTGATATGCCCTGAAGACATTTTACCCATTGTCTTATTTACATTTGGCTCCGCATTACTTATGCAAATGTCTGCAACCAGCTTGAGTTTCTCCCCAGAAACTGTTTCTCTTTTTACCTGCAGCATAAGACTGCAAATTTTCCAAACTTTTATGAACTCTGCTTTCCCTTGAATGCTTTGCCGCTGAGAAATTTCTTCATCCAGGTACCCTAAACTATCTCTCTTAAGTTCAAACTTCCACAGATCTCTGGGGCAAGAACAAAATGAAGCCAGTCTCTTTGCTAAAGTATGGCAAGAGTTTATTTATTTATTTATTTAAGATGGAGTCTTGCTCTGTTGCCAAACTGGAGTGCACCGGTGCAATCTTGGTTTACTTCAACCTCCACCTCCCAACTTCAAGTGATTCCTGTGCCTCAGCCTCCCGAGTAGATGGGACTACAGATGTGTGCCACCACACCCAGCTAATTCTTTATGTTTTAGTAGAAACAAGGTTTCACCATGTTGGCCAGGATGGTCTCGATCTCCTGATCTCTTAATCTACCTACCTTGGCCTCCCAAAATGCTGGGATTACAGGCATGAGCCACTGCGCCTGGCCAGCAAGAATTACCTTTATACCGGTTCCCAAGAAGTTCCTTATCTCCATCTGACAACACCTTAGCCTGGACTTTGTTGTCCATATCACTATCAGCCTTTTGGTTAAAGTCGTTCAGCAAATCTCTAGGAAATTCTAAACTTTCCCACATTTTCCTGTCTTCTTCTGAGCCTTCTAAACTCTTCTAATCTCTGCCTATTACAGTTCTAAGGTCACTTCCACATTTTTGGGTATCCTTATAGCAACACTGTACTCCCTTGATACCAATTTACTGTATTAGTCCATTCTCATGCTGCTATGAAGAAATACCTGAGACTGGGTACTTTATAAAGAAAAGGTTTAACTGACTCACAGTTCTGCATGGCTGGGAGGCCTCAGGAAACCTATAATTATCATCTCTTCACAGGGAGGCAGAAGAGAGAATGCATGCCAGGAGGGGAAGTGCCAGATGCTTACAAAACCATCAGATCTCCTGAGAACTCATTTACTATCACAAGAAAAGCCTGGGGGAAACCCTGTCTCCCATGATTTAGTTACCTCCTACTGGGTCCCTTCCCTGACAAGTAAAGATTATGGGATTACAATTCAAGATGAGATTTGGGTGGGGACACCAAACCAAACCATATCAGAGCTTAACTTCCCTCCTCTTGAGTATGGGCTGGACTTTCTGATTTACCTCTAATGAATATGATGTAATAGAAGTAATGTTGTGTCATTTTCAAGAGTATTCATAAAAAACATTGGAGCATCCAACTTCATTTCTTTTGATTATTCACATCTTCTGGTGGAAGTTGGCCCTCTTGTCATGAGAACACTCAAGCAGTGCTATGGAGAGGTCTATGCATCCAGAAACTGAGACCTTCTGCCAAGACATAGCATCAACTTGCCACCTATGTGAATGAATCATCTTAAGCAGATTCTCCAGTGCCATTCAAACTTTTATAAAAGTATGTCTTCAGTTGATGTCATGACAACCGCCTCATGTGAAACCCTGAGCCAGAACCACTAGGCTAAGTAGCTCCACATCCCATTTACAGAAAATGTGAAGTAATATCTTAGTCCATTTATCTGTTTCTTACAATAAAACACCTGAAACATGGTAATTTATACAGAAAAGAAATTTATTTCTTGCAGTTATAGATGCTGAGAAGTCCATGGTCAAGAGATCATATTGGTTGAGGGCCTTCTTCCTAGTAGGAAGTCTGCAGAGTCCTGAAGCAGCACAGGACCTCACATGGTGAGGTGGCTGAGGGTGCTAGCTTAGAACTCTCTATTTCTTATAAATCCAGCAGTCCTTTCCATGATAACCCATTAATTCATTAACTTATTAATCCATGAATAGATTAACAGTCATAAGGGCAGGACTCTCAAGATGCAATCACCTCTTAAAGGCACTACTGCTCAATACTGCCATACTGGGGATTAAATTTCTATGAGCTCTGGAGGGGACAAATATTCAAGCCATAGCATAATACATATTTATTGTTTTAAGGCACTAAATTTTGAGGCAATTTGTAATGCTTAAACATCAGCATGGATGGAGAAGATTTTGGTTTAACTTGAGTGTCTATAAAGCTGTTTTTCTTCCCATAGTTGTAAATTATGACTTGGAATTTTATTTTTAAAAGTGACTTTAAAAACCTTTTGATTCGCTTTATGACAGGTAATAAAAAGAGAACAAAATAGGATACTTTAAGATTTGAAAAAATACCCACATATTAGTATTTACTCTTAAAACAATATTCAAAAGTCTTAAATATTAATGTAGATGTAAGCTAGACATTAACAAAGGTTTTATTGATGTATATAATTTCAATTAAATTGCTGGAAACTTCATTTTAATGCCTTAATAACTGTATAACCACCTGCACAAGATGTTCATGGTTCTCAAGGGGCATCTCAAAATCCCTGATGCCTAATGAATTAATTCATTCATTCTGATCTAATATTCATTGAGCAGCTACTATGCATCAGCCACTGTTTTAGGTTCTCGATATTTTTAAGCCAGACTTTCTGATGAATTAGGTCAGTTTGGGGACCATCTGTCCATTTTGTCTCTGTTGCTATTCCACACCACATGGACCCAGATGAAGAAATTGGCTTTTCCCATTATTTTCACCAAACCACTTATTTTATAACATTTTGTGTCAAGGTTTTCCTGAATTTTTGACAATATGGAGAATTTTGCAGTGAAGTAACACATACAATTTTAAATTCACTGTAAGAAATTCCTGTTTTTGGAAGTCCTGTAGCTATTTCTGTACATTGAGCTCCAGACTCCCTGGTTATGTTTCTTGGCCCCCTTGCCCTTCATCCTCTCTTCTTTGTTCCCTCACTTTCCCCACCATCAGAGTTCTATTTATTTTCACTGCAGAACATTTTAGCTATTTCTTCTGTCGTCTTGACTTTTGCCAACTTATAACCACATGCATTTTCTCCTAACTCACATTCTTATCAAGGTGTTTTCCTAAAAATTTGTTTTCCTCTATAAAAGTAAATCTGATACTATCTGTTAAAGAAATAATTTTTATACTATGCCAATTATTTTCTTCCAGAATTGATAGGTGCTATGATACATTGATGAATAACATTCAGAAAACTGGTTGAACTAGACTTAAAGATAGTGCAAAGATTATTTGCTGTGTGACCAGATACGCTTTCTGCAAATGTTTAATTACCAGTGAATTAGGAACATCTAAGGGCAGTCATATAGTTGAAAAGGAAAAACAAACTCAGTTTTTCCCACTATACTCTCACAAAACACTTCTGACATCAGATGTGGGTGGATTTCTCCCCAGCAACAAGCAATTAATTCTGCAGTGGACATTAGCTCAGTGTCCTTTAATTCAACTCAGTTCTGACACTATCTACCTGGAGGTTGCGTAGATCGCACAGGTTGAGAGCTCAATCCCTACAAGACTACCCCAACTTCAAATGCCAGTAGCAGGCCTCAGGTTGTTTTTCCTGTGCTTCTGACTGACTAGCTGTAAGTCGAGATTCCCATGATGACTACCATTTTGAGTGTGATTAATTTGCTAGAGGAACTCACAGAACTCAGGAAAACACATTTACCAGTTTCTAAGAAAGAATATTACAAAGAATATAGACAAAGAGATGCACAGAGTAAGGCATGTGGGAAGGGATGTGGAGCTCCCATGCCCTCTTGGGTGTGACACTCTCCAGGCATTTGGCTATCTGAAAGCTCACTGAGAGCCAGTCTTTTTTTTTTTTTTCCCCCACCAACAAAGTCTCTGTTGCCCAGGCTGGACAATCTTCACCTCCCGTGTTCAAGCGATTCTCCTGCCTCAGCCTCCTGAGTAGCTGGGATTACAGGTGCCTGCCACCACACCTGGCTAATTTTTGTATTTTTAGTAGAGACAGGGTCTCACCATGCTGGCCAGTCTGGTCTCAAACTCTTGACCTTGTGATCTGTCCTCCTTGGCCTCCCAAAGTGCTGAGATTACAGGCATGAGCCACCATGCCCAGTTGTCCTTTTGGTTTTTATGGAAGTTTTATTACTTAGATATGATTGATTAAATCACCAGCCTCTTTGGTTAACTTAACCGCCTTCCACTATCCCTGGTGCCTCCCCAGAGGTTGTAGGTGGAGTTGAAAGTCCCAGCCTTCTAATACTGCTTTGTTCTTTCTGCTGCCCAGCCCCATTCTGAAGTTATCTAGGGACTGCCAGCCATCAGCCAACTCATTAGTACATAAAAGGACATTACATTGGTGATTCTACAGATTTTTGAAGTTGTATGCCAGGAAATGCCGATGAAGAGCAAATGTATATTTTATAATATCACAGGAGTCCAAAGAGGCTGTTATTTCTAGATAAATGAATTTTTTAAAGTCTTCAGTGTTTAATTTAAACACAAAATTTGGCTTTTTTTCCGACCTTTTTTTCTGTTGCCTGACGCAGCATTTCCATCCACACCATAGATAATGTTGACATTAGAATAATTATGCCATAAAAAGGCTAGGCTATAAATAATAACTTTTTATGTGAGAAAATAGGGAGAATAGTGAGATTGAGAAATCTCTATTTTGGGAAAAGTCATTAGAAAATATTTGCTATTGGCTGGGCGCGGTGGCTCATGCCTGTAATCCCAGCACTTCAGAAGATGAGGGGGGCGGATCACGAGGTCAAGAGATTGAGACCATCCTGGACAACGTGGTGAAACCCCATCTCTACTAAAAATACAAAAATTAGCCGGGTATGGTGGAGCATGTCTGTAGTCCCAGCTACTCCAGAGGCTGAGAATCACTTGAACCCAGGAGGCGGAGGTTGCAGTGACCCGAGATGGTGCCACTGCACTCCAGCCTGGTGACATAGTGAAACTCCGTCTCAAAAAAAAAAAAAAAAGACAAAGAAAATATTTGCTCTTTTTATTTCTTTTTCACTTACTTCATTTGGATTTATACAGATTTTAACTTTCAGAGGACAGAAATATGTGAATCTCTGAAAGTTTTGAAAACACAATGTTTTAACTTTAAAATTGGAAGTATAGGGCAGGTTTATTATTTAACTGTTACATCTAAACAAACACACAAAATAATTTTAGATATGTAAATTCTAATGAATTTGTTTTTTTCCTATCAAGTAAAACATTGATATTGTTTGGCTCTGTGTCCCCACCCATATCTCACCTTGAATTGTAATAATCCCCACATGTCGTGGGAGTGACCCAGTGGGAGGCAATTAAATCATTGTGGGTTTCTCTTGTGCTATTCTCATGGTAGTGAATAAGTCGTACAAGATCTGACAGTTTTATAAAGGGCAGTTCCCCGTACGTGCTCGCTCTCTTGCCTACTGCCGTGTAAGATGCCTTTCTCCTACTTCACCTTCTGCCATGATTGTGAGACCTCCCCAGCCATGTGGAATTGTGAGTCAACCTCTTTCCTTTATAAAGAACCCAGTCTTAAATATGTCTTTATTAGCAGCATGAGAACAGACTAATACAAGCATATCTTTTGGCAATGCATTACTTACCAATTTTGTTGGCAATACTCTGCTGTTGAAGTTGGCAGACAGAAAATTAGAGAACAATATAAAAATGTTTCTTTTAAATGTAAAAACCTAGAAAAAGAGTTGTCTTTGACAAAACACAATGTCCAAGTAATTACCTTTTTTCTTTCCTTTACCTTTCCTTTCCTCCTTTTTGTTGTTTCTTCTTTTTCACTCTCATCTCATCTATTACGGTTGGAGAACTTAAAAACCATGCAAAATGAAATTGCTATGCAGGACCATGGCATGTATTCAGACAGATGTATTTCTTTGCCTGGGCAAGGATCCATCACTTTTCTTCTACTAGAAATAGTTAGAGGGTGTAGGACTAATTTAAAAATGACTCTAGTAGATCCTTGTGAATATAGTCAACTGATTTTTGATAAAGGAACAAAGATAATATAATTGAGCAAAGGGAGTCTTTCAACAAGTGGTGTTGGAGCAGCTGGACATCACCATGCAAAACTAAAGCTTGATATTAACCATGCCATTTATGCTCTTCTGGAAGCATTTTATTAAGCTATCAAAATAAATAGGTTGTATCTACTGATTCCTAAGCTGTCTTGTAGTTCTTAAGATGTAAGGGTCCATTTTTACTAAGTAACTCTTGTATTAAAGAGTATCATTGGCTGGGTATGGTGGCTTATGCCTGTAATCCCAGCACCTTGAGGGGGCTGAGGCAGGTGGATCACCTGAAGTCGGGAGTTTGAGACCAGCCTGACCAACATGGAGAAGCCCCATCTCTGCTAAAAGTAGAAAATTAGCCAGGCATGGTGGTACATGCCTGTAGTTCCAGCTACTCGGGAGGCTGAAGCAGGAGAATAGCTTGAACCTGGGAGGCATAGGTTGCAGTGAGCTGAGATAGCACCATTGCACTCCAGCCTGGGCAACAAGAGAGAAACTCCATCTCAAAAAAAAGTGTTATTATTTAATATAAGATCCATGGCGTTTTCAATAGCACTTAATAATACAATACTTACTGTATTACCCTTCAACCCTCCAAATAAACAAAATTTTAAAATTGAATTTATATCATTAATTAGCAATTGTTCATTTTTACATCATAATATTTAAGTTATGGGATATGAGGAAAAGAGTAAACATCACACAAGGACTTAACCTCCTCTTCTGGGGAAGGGATTAATGCATTTTTGGTTATACACAGAATAGTTATATCATGTTAGGTGGAACTACAACCTTGTTATTTCATTTATGTGGAGACTAAGTATGATTTAAAGACATGAGTATGGGTGTCAAGTTGACAAGGAATGGACTTGTGGCTCATTTGGGATGTCAACTTGATTGGATTAAGGGATGTTTAGATAGCAGATAAAGCATTATTCTCAGTGCTTCAGTTGGCCTGGGCCCATCCTTTTCTGCTGAAAGGGAAGCCCAAGTGGTTTTGCTTTGGATTTCAATGAGGAGGCTACTCCAGCTGTATTTGTGAGGGTGTTTCCAAAGGAGATTGGCCTATGGATCAGTGGACTGAGTGTGGAAGATCCACCCTTCCACCCTCAATGTATGTGGCACTGTCTAATCAGCTGGGGTCCCCAATGGAACAAAAAGACAAAGGAAAGGTTAATTATTTCCTCTGTCTTTTGGAGCTGAGGTGTCCTTCTTCCCTGACCTTGGACATAAGAGCACTAGGTTCTCTGACCTTTGGACTCCAAGACTTCCCTGGGGATCCCACTGGGCTCTTGAGCCTCAGCCTCGGACTGAGAGTTATACCATCAATTTCCTTGGTTCTGAGGCTTTTAGACATGGACTGATCCATGTTATCAGATTTCTTGGTTTTCCAGTTTGTGGGTGGCCTATCATGGGAATTCTTAGCCTCCATAATCAAACCAGCCAATTCTCCTAATAAATCCCTTTTAGTATTTCTCTCTACCTATCCTATCAGTTCTGTCTCTCTAAAGAACCCCCATTAAAACATCAGTGTAAATGGACATTTGTTGATATCTTCCTTGCCAACCCTCTCCTCAGTTCCTTTTTCAAATGATCACCAGTTTCCACTTGGGCATCTAGTGCTGGAGTGGGTCTGGAATACCTAGGCCAAGCCAATCAGAGCATTTCATTTCATTGGTCACACACTTTGGTTAAGGACTTGCTATCCCAATCCCATGTCACCTAAACTCATTCAGTTAAACTCATTCAGAGTGAAATTCAGTTTGCTGGGAATTCTGGAGCAAAATGATCTTTTTTCCTACTAAATATGAATGAAGAAACAGGAAGCCCTTGGTATTAACAGTCATTTGAGATGCTAAAATAAATCATTTTTAGGGAGATGTAAATATCTTGGGAGGCAGAGTGAAATGCGAGAAGCATACACACACACACAGATACACACACCTGCACAAATTTTGTGACACAATTAAGCTTGACCTTTATGTGAGTGAATAAAGTCTCCTTATATTTTAAGCCAGTTTGAGTTAGGTTTTCTTTTATTGGTAACCAAAACCAATCTTCATGTCTGAGTGTGCCAGCTGAGGGAAATTCATGGGGCTAATAACAATTTTAGGATGATCAAAGCAAATATATGACAGGAAAAACTAGAAGAGATTCTTCAAATAATGTGCAGGATCCTCAGCTTTTTAAAGGGAATGGTAATGTAGTAGAAAAAGCATGGACTCTGAGGTTTGGTAGACATCCCTTTAAATTCTGACTCATTTGCTTAGCATAAACATTTGCAAATATTTATTGATCATTTACCAGGTGCCAAGTGATTTAAGATCATTATCTCATGTAATCCTCTTAATGAGTCTATTATTTTACAAATGAGGAGACAGAGAATAGAGAAACAAATCCAAATGTACAAGTTAGTATGGGACACAGGTAGTTTTCAAACCTATGTGTACACCATAGCATGTTTTCACTTTTATTCTCTACATCTTTGAAAAGTGATGATCCATGTGTATTTTATTTGGCTCATGCATTGTGTTTTTAAAATGTTTGAGCCAGCATATAAACATTGGAATATTGGATAATTTCATGTAAAAAATCTGAACTTGCATCTTCACTTAAAAAATGAGGTCTGACCCCCTTAGGTCTGCATCCCATGGGAACTGTTAGCCAGAGAGGTACAGTGGCTGCGTGCATTTAACCATGACATATCTACTACAGTTTTCCATAATTTCCATCCTTCTGTATTGTTGCCCTGACTGCAAAGCTGTGTCAGTAAGTCGTGGTCACTTATTTCACATTGTCGCTTTTTCTTTTTCTAGGAGAGATATAATTATTTGTACTTGGGAAAATAAAGGATTAATCTAGAGGGTGAAACTTTTCAAGTAATGAGAGAGTGCACTCTTACTTGAAGAAGCAAAAAACATTTCTTTTAGTTTAATCTACAAGTGTTACACCTAATTAATTCATTTATTTTACCTGGTTGGCCTCTGTGAGCACCTAAGTTTGCAAATATTTCATTAAATTTTACTTTTTTGTGTGCAATTTTGAGAAAACCTTTCTTACTTCTCCAAGGTTTCTTTTCCTTATTTTAAAATGGATATTATGTTGCAGGGTTAAGTAAGATAAACTACTTAAACAACCCAGCCAAACACTTGAAATCTAGTAATTGTTTAGAAAGAGAAGTCTTAGCTCTCGTCCTCATTTTGTGTGTGTGTGTGTGTGTGTGTGTGTGTGTGTGTGTGTGTGTGTCTGTGTGTGTGTCTGTGTGATGAATCTGGCCTATATTACCATACTAAATAGTGAACACATCATGTTTACATTAATAGATTTGCTGTCTGTATCATATGCAAAATATGATCTATTTAATCTTGTGCATCATTGGCTTGTTGATTGTGCCTTTCTATTTTGAGGACTGCAAAGAGAAAAGTAATCAGTACCATGTGGAAGACACCCCAATGGGCTGAAACTTCCCATGGTATGAGAGAAATCAAACAAGTGTCTGTTTTCTTAAAATGCCATCTAGGAGAGGAGATTTATGACAGAAAGAGGCCAAATTGCACATCTAGGATGAAATGGATACTGACTGCCAGGAGAAAGAGGCACTTTAATTGGTAATGATACTGTCAAAGTTTGCCAGTAGCTGTCACCATGGGAGTGACCCCTACCAAGGAATGTAAGGTCAAATGAGAGAAGAAAAGCATGTCCTTCTCAGACTATTGTCTTTTTGAAGCCATGCACTTTATCAGGTAAAATAAGAATTTTGTGATATGAAAGTCAGTATCAATCTCTATCTTTAACTTTGGAGAAAAAATAGACTTTCTTTCTTAATGTCTCTTTAAACAAGTGATTTATGTTTGATTCTAAATCCACTGTAGAAACACAAAATTACAGCATTAGATAAGAATATCTAGAAAACCCCACATGGATTATTATAAGAAGTCAAGACAAAAGTATTTATATTCATTAAAATATCCTGAAATGTAACTCATCATTGAAAGGACTGAATAATAGCACTTTAAGGCAGGCAAAAATAATAGTTTTTAATGTAATGGTTCTATTGTCCTTAGCGACTTCTCTGAATATTTCCTGCTGGTTAACTAGACACTGGAAACAAGATCTTTCAGCTTTCAGAGCAATGACCTTTTCATTATCCGATACCTTCCTACTGTGGTTATATTTTGAGCTAATGCTCCAAGATCGGACACTAGTTAAGGTTTTCTTTTTAAAATATAATTGGAATAGACTATTTATGATCTTTGCAGCCCCCTTAACTTATTGGAGACTACTTCCCTTTTTATGCAGGTAATTGCTTTTATATGCATCAGAGGGAACTTTTACGTTTGTTCAGTATAATTCTAGCTCTCTGGCCACAGTTGATTTGTTGAAAAATACATGTATAAACCAATTCAGTCAAATAAATTATTTTCCTAAGAATTTGGAGTAGGGAGTAAAAAAAAAAGATTAGCATATTTCTGATTGGCTGAATATGTAACCTATAGCCTTTGTAGATGTTGGCTGCCACATAAACTGAATGCTGTTTGTAATGAGGGAGAAGTCAATCCATTGAACTCACTGCAGAGAAAAGCATAAATGAGAAAGGGAGAGGAAGGATTTCTCAGCTCCCTGTTTTCAGTTCTGGGTTTTATAAGATACTACTATAATTTCCTAATGGATTTTCTTTTTAGTTTGAAATAGTTTCAGAAGGCTCTCCTTCCTTCCTTCCCTCCCTCCTTCCTTCCTTCCTTCCTTCCTTCCTTCCTTCCTTCCTTCCTTCCTTCCTTCTTTCCTTCCTTCCTTCCTTCCTTCCTCTTTCTTTGCTTCTCTATCTCTCTCTCCTTTCCTTGCCTCATTCTTTCTTCCTTTCTTCTTTTCTTTCCTTTTTGGTTTTCTTTTCCTTTCTTTTATTTTTTATAATCAAGTAAAAGTCTAAAACTCTCATTTTATATTTCATGTGTTTATGTTTTGGGGTGTTCTTGATGACAAACTGCATCTTGCTTCTCATCAGGAAACTGTATATAATAATCTCTGTCATTTATAAGGAACCTTCTGTGTGTCAGACACTATGGTGAGCATAGTAGATTCACTATCTCTAAGCCTTACATTTTAAAAATACAATTCAGAATGATTAAGTAACTTTCATAAGATTCTTAATTTCATAAATGACAGAACAAATTTTATATACATTTCTTCATTTATTCCTTGGTTAAACTTTCACTAAATGCCTACTCTTTTCCAAATATTATTCCAAAGACACTGAAGATACAGAAACAAAGTTTCAGCTCTCATGGTTCTACATTCTAGTGGAGAATACAGTCAGTAAACAAGCGAATATAAACATATAGTAGTGGTGAAGGATATAAAAAAATAAAATGTGATGAGAGATTAAAAAAAAAAAAACGCAGTGTAAGACTAGGAAATACTTTAGGTTAAAATTATCATAAAAGTCCTCTTTGAGCAAATACCCCAAATGGGGGAGAAGTGAGTCAAGCAAAGACCTTCCAAGCAGAGGGAACAGTAGGCACACGCAGGAGCTCCAATCAATGGAATGTTAGGAATCTTAGAAATTTAGCTATAAACTCTAGAAATCGTAGACATTTATCATATAGTCAAATATTTCATACATATACAATATATGAAAAAAACATAAAGGTGCTGTACAGATAATTGAAGAAAAAGTGAGCTTAGCAATAAAGGGTTCTTAGATACATGCATGTTAACATGGAAAGATGTAAAATTGAATCCTGCTTCACCTCCACACTTATACACACATAAATACCAGTTCTCAGTGATATTAAACATGAAAAATATTTTGTTTTCAAGAGAAAAGTATCTCTGTTCTCAAACAAGGCACAAAATATGAAATCATAAAGGAGAAAATAACTTTATATTAATAGTAAGAATTTCCATTTTTCAAAAGATACCATAAATTATTGAAATACATACCAAAACCCGAGATATTTACAATACTTATTACTGACATAGAAATCGTATCCAGACCATATAAAAGAATCATACAAATCAGTAAAAGGACAAATAAATAATCAAATTATAACAAGCATTTCACAGAAAAGGAAATATGAATGTCCAATAAATATATTTTTTAAAGTTCAATGTCAATAGAAAGCAGAAGTATGTAAATTATAACCAAAATATGACATCATTTTACAGTTACCACAGTGGTAAAGTTGTTGTCAAGAATGTGGAACAATGGGAACTCACACTCGCATGGTGAAAGTATATAACCACTTTGGGAAAGCAAGGTGATAATATCTAGTCAAAAAGGTAGATGGATGTACTTTAAGAATCTAAAATTCTAGACCCAAATATATATCCTGGAGAAAGTTTTCCACATGTCTAAGTGATAAAATATGCATATTTATAGTAGCATTTCTCTCAATAGAGAAAGAAATACTTCTTGGTCTCAAAGAAGAAACAACCCAAATGTCAATCACTAGGAAAAAGGAAAAAATAAATTTTGGTTTATGCATGCAAGCCTGTTTAGTGACAAAACATAGACAGATATCAAAAATTTAGTACCAAAGGAAAAAACAACCTGGAGATGTGCCCATTTGTCTATACCTTAAAAACATGCCGGAGCAGGCTTTTGACTAGGGACACATCCACTTGTAGACAAGACTAAGGAAAACCACACGCTGATTAAAGGAATTTAGTATAGCAGTTATGCCTCAGGAGTATAGAGGTGTTATGTTCAGGCAGAAGAATGAAGAGGCCTTCAAAAAGTATCTGGAAGGATCTACTCCTTAAACTGGCTTCCAGATGCTAGGTTCTTGTTTTGTTATTCTTTAAGCTACACACTTAACAAATTTAAATGTTAAATTGCTATTGTCTGTGTGAAAACAGTTCATCATTTAAAAATAAAACAAGGGCCGGGTGTGGTGGCTCAGACCTGTAATCCCAGCACTTTGGGAGGCTGAGGCAAGAGTCGAGACCATCCTGGCCAACACGGTGAAACCCCATCTCTACCAAAATACCAAAAATTAGCCAGCCTTGGTGGCTGGTGCCTATAATCCAGGCTACTTGGGAGGCTGAGGCACAAGAATCGCTTCAGTCTGGGAGGCAGAGGTTGCAGTGAGCCGAGACTGCACCATTGCCTCAGCCTAGGTGACAGAGCGAGACCCTTTCTCAATAAATACATAAATAAAAAAAAATAAAAATAAAAATAAAACAAGATGCTCTTGATTACTTAATGATGCTACATTTCCAAAATGCTAAAGAAAGCAAACATTATTTTCTTACCTGTGCATAATTCAGATTGATTCTATTTCTTTATTTCTTCCATGGAGCATACCTAAGGTCTTTTTACTGGAAAGCAGTTTATTGCTCATTTATTTATATTTTGCCTGGTGACATTTCTCATTTTATATCCTACTTTAAGTCTTTAAGATATGCTGAAAGAAATAATACCAATTTCATGTTTGGATATGGGTAATCAAATGTGCAGCTAAGTAAGTAAAATGTAAGTCATTACTGTCAAATACCATTAGATACCTCTTTATTTACCAAAGAAAGCACTTTTGTTATTAGATGCTTTAAAAGCCCTTCAGAACATTGATAAATGACAAAAGTCATTTCATCAGAAAAGACTATTTTGAGGTTTCAATTAATTTTTTTCTGTAGAGATAAAGTGGAAATAATTTTTATTGTAAGCACATGAAATTGAAGGTTGGGAGAGAGAACGTGTAGTAAAGGAAAACAATAGAAATTTATGTGGATATCATTCTATATATTTTCTTTATGTATTAGCCTCTGCTCTTCATGAATGGCTCCTTCTTATTCTTAGGTAATACTGCCCAAACATGTTGATCCACTAAGCAAGGAATAATTTCTGACTCCACTTCCTCAAAGGATGTAACCTTCAACCCAAGCCACTTTTAATTTCCCAATAATTATTATCTTGAGCTGATAGAGGCAGGAGAGCAAAGATAAGGACCATTTAGGGAGAAGGCTTATGTTCCTGTCTTTGCATAGTGCCAAAAATGATACAAAGAGTGGTAAAGATTGAAGATACCTGAGTTAGAGGGAAGTTATTTCTACTGAGAATCTTTTCTTCTCTTATTTCTCAGTGTGATTCCGAGGTCAGGATATCTAATTATTTTCAGCATGAAAATTCCCTTATGAAAAAATAAGAATTCTAGTTCAGAAGCAGCAGTGGATTTGCTCAAAGTTTAATTTTCCTTATATGAATAAGACATCTTCTAAAATCAATTCATTAAAAATATCTGTGTGACAAGACACGGACTTGCAGAACAGAGGCTCTGAGCTTTAAGTGTTTAGAGATATGTTAACTTTCACTGTACAGAAAACATATGGTTTTCTTTTAAGAAGCAAGGAGGATTATCTTTCAATCATTTGCTTTAGAAGCACTAAGAGAGGTAAAAGGACTTTGGGGACTTTTACTATTATAACATTTTGCCTTTACTCTTCATATCAGTGTGGTTCTTTAGTTGTAAGCAAAAGAAAACAAAACCAAACCAAAAAATGGCTCTGATAAGGCTAAGCAAAGTAGGAATTTGTTGGAAGGATATGGAATAGTTCAGAGAGTTGAAGAGAAGTATAAAGATATAATGTTTAGAAATGACCACAATCACTCTGAAAATTCAGGTTAAAAAAATAGACTTTAAAAAAATGTTTGCTTTACCTTTTGGGATACATGTGCAGAATGTGCAGGCTTGTTACATAGGTATACATGAGCCATCGTGGTTTGCTGCACCCATCATCTAGGTTTTAAGCCCTGCATGTATTAGGGATTTGTCCTAATGTTCTCTCTCCCCTTGCACCCCACCCCCTGACAGGCCCTGGTGTGTGATGTTCCCTTCCCTGTGATCACATGTTCTCATTGTTCAACTCCCTATGAGTAAGAACACGTGGTGTTTGGTTTTCTGTTCCTGCGAGAGTTTGCTGAGAATCATGGCTTCCAGCTTCATCTGTGTCCCTGCAAAGGACATGAACTCATTCTTTTTTATGGCTGCATAGTATTTCATGGTGTGTATGTGCCACATTTTCTTTATCCAGTCTATCATTGATTGGCATTTGGGTTGGTTCCAAGTCTTTGCTATTGTAAATAATGCTGTTATAAACATACATATGCATGTGTCTTTGTAATAGAATGATTATAAAAATGGATAACTTTTAATAGTGCACTACTGGTGGATGAGTGAGTCCAAGTTTCTTTTTATCTGTGAGTCCTTCTGCTTAAGATTCAAGTTCCAGGAAGAGAACATCTGGCCTCCTGTCTACTCTTGGCCAGAAGTTGTAGGGGGCCTTGATTGATTGTTCCACTAAATTTATATAAAAAGAAGATTAAAGGACCTTTAACTAAAAAAAAAAAGTAATTAATGCTAGGATAGCAGTAAAAAACAAACTCAAACTAGAAATAAGCAAACAAAAATTTAAAATATTTTCTTGCCATAGCACCGTCATTGCAAAGATGCACTGCCAGTAGAACTCCCAGGAAGTGTATGCTTTCCCACAGCTCTCTTGCTTTTAAAGTGACATCATTTCTGTGGTTATCCAATTTACCATATTCAAAATGGGTGATGTTAGCAACTTCCCAATTAAAATAAGTAGAAAAAAAGGCAAAAGTTGAAATATGAACAGTCTGAAAAGCATTGCTGAATGTAGCAATCTGGACTACATGGATTCTTAGAACTAAGTGAATGAATCTACATTTTGTTCTTCATTAAATGGATGTTTATGTCAAGAGATGGTTGTTTAACCATATTTTATTACGTTCCACTATTCCCTCAAATTAATAAGAATTTCTTTTGCCTCTGTTGAGCAAAAAACTCCACATGACTAATTTAGTGGACTCAGGTAAAAAAAAAAAGGTGCTTTAAGATACAATCAAGTGAAATTAATAGCTGGTTGGGGAACTAATGTACTCCTGTTTTTACACAAAAGAGCAGCTTCTTCAGGTTTCTCACCTGGTAGCAAAGACCTAAATGGCAGAGCTTCCAATAACAAGAGAGTGTTACCACTCTGTCTGGAACATGGGTTAATAAACCCTTGGGGAAATTGACAATGCATATTGTCTATTTGCAGTTTAGTCATTCTATTTTATGGTACCATTATTTTCTAAAATATGGGCGCTTTTATTCATTAAATTACTCCCGAATATTTATTGTCCAATCAAAGCTGGATGAGATTAAAACCAAATTGATTTTCATTTAAATTTGTGGGAGGCCTATCAACATTTTTCCTGGAAAGTTTCTTTAAAAACAATGAATTGTTCTATAGTTTGAGTTTTGACATTGCAGAGTCTCAAGAACCCATGGACAAGACAGGTGAATCTCATCAGGTAGACATTAAGCTTTTGCAGATTCAGCTGGAGCAAGAGAGTGAGAAAGGGGAGGAAAGAAAATAGAGGGAGAGAAAGGAAAATTCCAATGTTGGAAGAAAAATTGATTTTATTGGACTTATTGAGAGAAGATATTGTTATGTCCAATTTAGCTATAGGTATGAAAGTTTTGCTTCATTCACTGACTTTAAAAATCAAAATATTTTATAAGCAGAAATCAAATTCTTGGCCAGGTGCACTCACTCATATCTGTAATCCCAGCACTCCGGGAGGACAAAGCAATTCGATCTCTTGAGTTCAGAAATTCAGGACTAGCCATGACAACATAGTGAGATCCCATTTCTGTGAAAAATGCAAAAATTAGCCAGGCCTGGTGAGGTGTGCCTGTAGTTCCAGCTATTTGGGAGGCTGAGGCGGGTGGAATGATTGAGTGGGGAGGTCAAGGCTTCAGTGAGCCGTGATCATGCCACTGCACTTCAGCCTGGGTGACAGAGCGAGACCTTATTGCCAAAACAAAACAAACAAATGAACAAACAAAAACAGCACACACAGACAAAACAAAAAACACAAATTCTGTGTGAAAGAACTGGAAGATATCTTAGTAGTGTTTTTAAGATACAATCCTCTGATACCTTTCTCAAAATCACCTGCTGATGCTTGGTAAAAATGCAGATTCATTAGCTCACTGCAGACTACTGGATGAAAGTTTTTGATGATGAGGCTCTAGAATCCACATATTACTAGCTTTCCTTGGGGACTGTGATAGATTAAATTGAAAAAAACATTGTCTAACCAGTAACACAGAATGCCTCCTTTATTTTTAGAAGGAATGTCCCTGAGGAGCAGAATGGTAAAGTGATCTGCCAGGGTAGCACCGTGTGTTAATCAATATTAATATGTTTACTGATTCAATAACTTGTGCTTTTCGCCTGCACACTATTTTTTAACTTTCATGCATCACCTCTAAATAATGATAGTTTGTTATATAATAGTCACAGTAATGAATAATGAAAGAATTGAGCTTAAATATGTTTTTTTAGTGGGTACTAGAGGAGGCAATAAGAATAGGTAAAAAGGGAATAATGTTAGAATAGTCAGCATATGGTCAACATGTCATGATATAATCTGTATTCCAGTATTTGTGACATCCCTATTGTAGACTTAACCTATATCACACGTATTCCACAGATTCCCTGACTTTGTCTTCATGTTTATCAAAATACTGTGAAAATTCAAACATAACAGAAACATATAATATGGGAAATGTCTTCCATAATTCCACCACTAATATCACCACTGTGGTAAAAAAGTCGTCTACCTAATATCCATTATCCATTTCTTCCTTAGTAGGAGTTGCTTGAATTGTAGAAATGGGGTAGGGAAGTAGCAAGATCTGCACGAAACAAAACTGCAAGTCCCAGCCTCGTCTGCAAATAAAAATCACTAATGCAATGTAAGCAGAAGTCGTTTGGTAAGGATTCCAGGAAAAATTTATAAAGGAATCAACTTGGCAAAGAGATGTTTCCTGTTTACCCTCCCCCTCTTCTCTTCTTCCTTCCTGAAATGGGTACGTGACAGAGTGCATCTGCTTTTTTTGGTTGAGTACAGGAATTCAAACTTGAAAATGAAAGTCACGTGTTAATGATGGTGGGACAGGAAGATGAAAGGGGCCTGGGGTGAGAATATTGTGGATTTTCTATACCAGCTTTTTTCTGCCTAGCTCTTCTGGATTTCCTTAATAAAAGAAATAAAACTTTGTCTTGCTCAATCAATTTCTATTGCAGGTCTCTGCTTTAGCAGCTGAATGCAATTCCAAACTCACGTGACACCCTTAACAATTTTGTTGTTTGTTCTTAGTCTGCTTTCCAAGAAACCATCTTTATTCCATGGGTAGATGGCAGGAAGACTAAGCTATATAGGGAAAAGAATGAGAGTCAGTCTGGTGTAGAAATGTATGAGACAAAGACAGAGCAAGGACAAAAATGATGAGAGTCATTAAAAATTTTAAGAGTCCTTCCTGGGAGCTTTACCTTTATTTATACAATAAATACATGAGCATATATAAAGTATCCTGTAGAAGGCTTGGTTTTTGTCAGGCTAGTACCTTTTATTTCATTTGTTGGTAGCTATAGCTTGATTTCAAAGGGCCACCACCTATCCTATATTCTTAGATCTTAAGGTTTAAATGATATTCACCAGACCTTTTGCCATCATTGTTAGGCAAATGACCCAGAACTGGTCAAACAACCTATTTCATGTTTTCAAAATGACTGGTTCAGGAATCAGCAATTTGTCACAAGCTGGTAGGATATAATCTTAGTAAAGTCTGGAATGGAAGAGCTCATGTTTTGCTAGCTGTGAGAAGCCTGGAAACTTAGAGCTGCCTATAAATATCTCAAAAGAGAACCTGCCTGAAGATGATGCCAACATAATAAACCAAGATTAAGAGAGAGAGAGGAATGTATTTCTGATGAAATTACTATAAACAAGTTCTCTGATTTTGTACAAATTGTCCAGGGCACCACTTTAGAAAACATTGTTTCATATTTAACCTTACTAAAGAGACTAGAGGAGTACCCTAAAAGAATCAGAAACCTATTTTATTAATGTTTCTCATAATATTTGTGTATTTCTCATGTACATTAAACTAATATTTCCATTGTTTGTGGCTTATCATGTTTGGATTCTCCACTTTCTTGATCACATCAGTCTAGATATTGACAACCTCATTTGTCTTCTCATTTTACTTGTAGGGAAAGAGTCAAATCTGGTGAGTTTGAGACTTGGTACTAGTAAGCTTCATCCTTTCTTAGAATCTGTACCCTGAAAGTAGGTTTTTGTTCCTAGAAAAGGCAAAAAAAGCTTTTGCCATATTCATAGAACCCTCAAATTCCCAAATGCCATTCAATAATCCCCCAAAGTACTATAATCGATGTTAAACTAGCACAAAAACAATCTTTTTCCCTAGCTGATGATTCTGCCGCAATATTTTCTCAAAAACTGTACCTTGGTGGGCCATTCAGTTCTGCCTCTTTAGCTATTGAGCCTACAATATGATTTTGTTAGCACCAAAATATGTCTTCATATCATAATCATTGCTGCAATAAATGGGATAACAGCGTATCTATCAAGTAAGGCTTTGCTGGACCCAGGAGAGTTGTATATTACATAAGAAACAAACATGAATTCAAGCCTGAAAAGCATAAAGCATCCTTCCATAGCAGAAACAGGACAACCTGTATACTACAAATTTAGATGTTTCTACAATTAGAAGTCTAATGGCAGCTCTTATCAATGTTTTTATATAACATTATTTGAAGTTATTAGAATATATTCTATTAGAAAAAGCAACATGGTAAGTCACATGAATGAATAAATTCATATGCGGACATTCTTTTATCCACTTTGTTTCTTTTTTAGTTCAAGAAAAATGTGGAGTACAATTTCTAAACAACTGCCTAAGTCTCCACTTACATTCTGTTGATTTGCGCAATCAATCAGACAATTATACAGAAAATACTGGAGGATCTTCTCCAGAATGCATTGGAATCACCCAAAATGCATGGTGTAAATGCAGATTATCAAGCCTCATTCTCTGAGTGAAAGATAGAGTATAGAAATCCCAGTTTTTCCAGGTTTTTCAGATACTCCTGATTTAGGTGGACCTTAAACTACACTTAAGAAAATACTGCCTTCCTGTATCATATTCACCCAACATCAAATGTGACTGAAAATATCAAAATACTTAAAATTCCTGCAGGGATGGGTGCAGCAAGCAAGCAATCACTGTGCAAAATATAAGAAGGCATCAACTCTCAGACTCAATTCGGCTTTTTTTTTTTCCCTTTTTCTTGAGAGAGTCTCACTTTGGCACCCAGGCTGCAGTGCAGTGGTGCCATCTCGGCTCACTGCAACCTCCACCTCCTGAGTTCAAGCGATTTGCCTGCCTCAGCCTCCCAAGTAGCTAGGATTACAGGCCTGTGCCAGCACACCCAGGTAATATTTTGTATTTTTAGTAGAGACAGGGTTTCCCTATATTGGCCAGACTGGTATCAAATTCCTAGCCTCAAGTGATTTGTCCATCTTGACTTCCCAAAGTTCTGGGATTACAGGCGTGAGCCACTGAGCCCGGTCCTGACTCTGCTCTTGTGAAAGCTGAGAGTACTGTGTTTACTATCTGACCTACCTATGGATTCAGCCAACCTAACGTTGTTGAATTCTTAAGCCACCACCCCCATCTCATCAGGTGAGCCCTGCATTCATCATAACTTTGACTTTCTAAATTCTCAGATGCAGCGAATACCAACCAGTTCAGATGCTTGTCACACAGATGAACATTATGTAACTTTCTCTCCTCAGCACAAGATTTACTTTCAGATCATCAGTGAGTTAATTGAACAAATGCCAAAAATCTTGCCAAAATCTGAGAAGATGTCCTCTGACCTTGCAAGTAGTTTTAAGTGTAATTTCGTTTAAATAGCTCAAAGCTTTTAGCCAAATAAAAGTTGGCAGTTCAATAATATTTGGTGAAGGTAAGAACAGATACTGTGTCAATGAACCAAGCGAATAAATTTTTTATAGAAGTCAGTCATATTAATTGCATTTTTCAAAGATGATACTGATCACATCAGTATTTACATATCTGTTAAAATATTTGGGTTTATCTAATCCATGTTTTCCTTTGTCATATCCTAATACTGGATGCATGTAAAACTTCAAAGTGAGGTTATCTGCAAGCAGAGAGGCCCTGAATGTGTCTAAATGGAATAATGACATGTTCCTCCTACCTACAGATGACATTGCAGTTATTAATTAACGATTTTACTAGAACATGTGTGAACCCTCACACTTCAGGGGTGCTTGTTTTTCATCCTTGAAGTTCTTTATTTCAAAAAAGGTTAAAGATATATTCCTTAACAAAAGAGAGACAGCTTCATTTGCTCTATAGTATGTACTAAACTTAAATATTCTTGTTATAATCTGCTAGTTGGAAAGAGATTTATACTCTTAAATAATGCCAAGACTTTCCTTAACCCCATTTCTGTGGATATTGTTTGCTTTTCAGCATTTGAATTCTTGATGATCTTATTTCAGCATCCCACATAATTAGAATTGTACAAATTCTAACTATTCAATCATCTCTTCCCTCCCCTATGAAATGTGCTAACAGGATGTGAAATGGAGGTGGGCTCCCTGTGTTCTTGCTTTGAGTCTAAAGGAAGTTAAATATAAAAACTCAGGAAGTGTCTGAACACACCTCCATTTCAATGTGATCCTCAGTTAGTACATTTCCCTTGAGGTAGGCAGAAAAATGTGAATACATTTTTTTAACCTATCCAATTTCAACCTAAAGCTTCATCTTAAAATTTTCCTTTTGCCCCATCAACTGGGTGCCCTAGATTATAGAGAAATGGAGAAAGAAAAAAGAACTTGGCTTAACCATTTGCTATCTTGTGATATTTTATATCATATGCTGCTAGTCTCACCAGAAATGAATATATGTTAACTCACATATCCAAATCTATGAAAAGGAACATGAAATGGAACCAACTAAATTATATTGAAGACATAGACAAATACATTAAGCTTTTGAAAACATCTGAACTTTGGAATACTGGTCCATACATGTCTTTCAGAGAGTCTTTCCTATGAAGAAGATAACATTTTTTTGTGATTTTTATTATTTTCAAATTCAGCAAAGGAGATGAATTCATTTCCCTAGTGCTATGGTTTGAATGTGTGTTTAAGTTTATATGTGGGACCTAATTCCAAAGTGATAGTATTAAAAGGTGGGGTGCACAGGAGGTGATTAGGCCATGAGGGTTCTACTTTCCTGGATGGGATTAGTGCCCTTATAATAGGACTTGAGGGAGCAAGTTTGTCCCGTTTGCCCTTCTGCCATGTGAAGACACATAGAAGGTACCATCCAGCAGGAACAGCCCTCACCAGACAGTGAATTTTCTGGTGCCACAGTCTTAGACTTCTCAGCCTGTGGAACTGTGAAAAACAAATTTCTGCTATTTAGCAATTTCCCAGTCTATGGTATTTTATTGTAACAGCAGGAACCAACTAAGACACCTAATTCAACTTAATATGGTTTGGCTGTGTCCCCACCCAAATCTCATTTTGGAATTATAGTTCCCATAATCCCCACATGTTGTGGGAGGGACCAGGTGGAAAACTGCATCACAGGGGCAGTTTCCCCATTCTTGTGATAGTGAGTTAGTTCTCATGAAGCTTTATAAGGGGCTTTTTCACCCTCTTGCTATGCACTTTTTGTTGCTTCTATATGAAGAAGGCTATGTTTGCTCCCCTCCTGCCATGATTGCTAAGTTTCCTGAGGCTTCCTGAGCCATGCTGAACTGTGAGTCAATTAAACCATTTTCCTTTATAAATTACCTAGTCCTGGGTATGTGTTGATTAGCAGCGTGAGAATGGACTAATAACGAAGCCTCAGTGGGCTTTGCTTTACTAGTTTCAATCTCCAATACATATGGACTAGATTACATACAAAATCTAACTGTACTTCAATGCTGAGTTACCCGTATGGCTGCAGTGGCTGGCACGAAATTAACCAACCCTAAATATTAGCATGAGTTAGTCCAACTTTTGTTTATTACTAAAGATTTAGTAATAAAGTGTTTTGAGCTGCATTTGTGCATGCTTGTTACCTGCTTCTTTTGATCTGGGTGATCTATTAGAAGGAGGAGGAGGAAAAATGAAACCTAAAATATCTTTGGTTGTATGGTAGGGGTGGAAGGTAATTTTATCGGGGTCTGATAAAACTCCTGAAGTGTTATTAGATTCTGAAACCTGAAAATTCAGCTCTAAAATGTAGCCCAATTGGAGACATTTGTGAACTTGATACTTTCTAGAGCTTTTGGGAAATTCAGGTAAGTAGAGACACTTGAGTTTCTGGACTCAAGATTATAGATGGTGTCTTCTCTATTTTTCTCATGTGTTACAATGAGGCATTGATAATTAACATATTTATCAGTTCCTTATACTTTTGGCACAGATATTGTTTAATAGGATATAGACAAGTCTCAACATTTGAGAACTGCCAGAAAAGGAATGGAGAGCACTTGCTTTTCGAGAGCATACTGGATAACTTCAGCTCAAGGCAGAATAAGGGCATTTAGCTCTGAAGGAGGAGAAAGAGAGCGGCCTTGGATACAGCTTATTTTAGTTTTCCTTAAGGCTGCCCACACAAAGTTTTCAGTCAGTGACGCATCAAGTTTCATTCTGCTAGATATGATGCTAAATTTTGTCTATCTTAAAATGCTCAACAAGAATTTTCTGCTAGTAAATGTATTTCTGGTGAGCAGAGGTTATTAAGAATATTTGTACCATGGATCCCTTTGGCACCTGGTGAAACCTGTAGATTCCTCTCTTCCAAATAAAGTTATTGAGGGCATAAAACACCTAAGATTAAAGAAAACCTATATATAAATACATTTCACAAAATATAGTAAAAACAAACTTGTTACATGGTAATATATGCACTTCTTCAACACATTTAGTAATCAAATCTATGATTAATTATTCCTATAATTTTGACATAGTGGTGGACATAAATAATATTTTGAACTATTTGCACAACTTTAATATATTAATATGAAAATTGTGATTTCTCTTGATGAGAACCACAGATATTGACAGTACGGTGGTCTGTTGCCTACATTCATAGTTTAAAGAAAGGCTAAATCAGTTACAGGTTAGTGGGAAAAGGGGATCTAATTGTATTCATTCAAGTTCCTGGACCTCTTGAATTCCATACATGGTCTCCTGGGTGGCTTGAGCTTCCCAGGTTAAAAATTCTTGCTATATAGATTAAGGTGAAAAAGATGCAACCAGGTTTCCTTTTTACATGTCAAATAATAGATTTGATGTATTTCTCATAACATAAACTATAAAAACTGAAAATAACTATCTTTGAGATGATATTTGTGTATGGAAGTTAGGTCCAGATTTTATTCTTTTTTTCTTTTAATTTTTTTTCTTTATGAAACGAAGTGATCTGTTGTCATTTTTGCCACCATTTAATGCATTTTAATAAAATTCCTGTGGTGTTGTGTGCTTTGACTTTGCTGGAAAAAGGTGTCTATTATAATGTTAGACTATAAAATTAAATAAAGGGAGATATCAGAAATAACACATTGCCATGGTAATTTTTTTAAAACAGTAGATTGATCAATAGCATTTTGCTGTAAGATGTTATTAATTTGTCTCAGTCAGGACCCAAACAGCAAGCCATTTCAAGTTGATTACAGAAAAAAATTGGCATTAAGTTCCCTTGGCTTCATTGTGAGTGTCCTCTACAGCTCATTTCATGAATGATGAAAATACTGATGCTAATGGCAACTGTGAGAATACTATGCAAAATATCTCAGAGAAAGAAAGCAAAGGTGGGGAGCAGGAGGTCATAATTGTTTCTAGCACTGTGTTTAAAATTCTTGGAACTTGCATTTTCATAGTGAAAGAAAACAATTTTTAATAGCAAGCTAGGTGTGTCACCTACAATATCCAAGTTCTGTTTTGTTTTTATTTTCCAAAAAGTTGCATTTCTGACAAACACAATGAGAGGAAACCAATGGAAATTATAATTCTAGACCAAAAATTCTGACTCAAATGTTGACAAAGATCAGGTAGGAAACATAGAGTCTAAGAGTAGGCCAGGTATAAAAAAGAACAGAGTTTGTGAGATGACCAGGGTCACAAGGATTGGAGTATAAGTGAAAAAAATAGCTGTATAGCCAATAAGAATTTCAGTCTCCTACTAGGCTGTTATGCCTGGACTTGTGACCTTCCTGATCTTACATGCATACAAACAAATGTCCTTGTTTCTTTGGTTTCTCAGCTGATAGATTTTTAAAAAGAGGTTTCTGGAGCCAAACACACTGTCCATAATTTGACAGAGTGAGTAGAGACAGGAAAACGTACATTCTTAAAAGAGCAAGATTGCTTTTCCATCCTCATTCTTCTGGTCTGTGCACCATATTGCAGCAATATTGACCAACTTGATCTTTCCTTTTGTCACGTTCTTACCACCAAATTTCTACCTTGATTTATTATTTAGCAGCGGGCTTTCATGCAATTATTTAATTTTTGGTTTCCTACCATAGATTGTATATGACTTACCCAGTGTTCACAGTAGTACTACAAAGTAAACAAAATAACTATTTAACCTTGAGTCTATAGGGTTTTGCTGATTGGAACTGGGCTTGAATGACATGGCTGTGCTTAGGTGGTCTCAGCTAGACTTGCATATGCCTCTGCAGCCAATAAGAATTAGCTTGAAGGGGCTGTTCATCTTGGCTGGCTCACTCACATATTTGGTTGAGGGTCAGCTACCTATCGCCTAATCTAGGATGTTGTCATCTGGGCTGACTTGAGTAGTTTGGCTCTGTTTCTCATAGCCCTTTCTTCAACAGGCAAGCCCAAGTATGTTCTTTCCATTGTATATATGCTCCTTGACTTATGATGGGGTTACATTCCAATAAACCTATTGTAAGTGAAAAATATTTAGGTCAAAAATGCATTTGATAACTTGCTAAAGCCATCATAAAGTTTAAAAATTGTTAAGTCGAACCATAGTAACTCAGGGACCATCCATTACTAGCAGAGGGCAAGACACAAGCCCAAGCACATTTTCAATCTTATTCATGAGTCACTTTGCTAGTATTTCATTGACTAAAATTAGTCACTAAACCAACCAGGTTCGTGAATAAGAGAATAAATGCAAATAAAAAATCACAAAGAGATATCACTTTATACCCATTAGGCTGGAAAAACAAAACAAAATGAAATGAAACCTGAAAATAACAAGTGTTGGCAAGGATATAGAGAAATTACAACACTTGTGCATTGTTGGGTAGGGATATAAAATGATGGAGCTGCTATAGAAAATGGTATGGTGATTCTTCAAAAATTTAAACATAGGATTACAACGTGATCCAGCAATTCCACCTGTAGGTATATACTCAAAGAATTTAAAGAACATAATTTATTTTTCCAATAATTGAAAAATTGGATTCTAACAGATGTTTGCTAACCCTTGTTCAACAGCAACATTATTTACAAAAGCCAGAAGTGAAAGCAACCCGGGTGTTCATTAACGAATGAATGGATAAACAAAATGTGGTACCTATATGCGATGAACTATCATCCAGTCTTTAAAAATTGGAATTTTGATGCATGCTAGAGTGTGGTTGAAACTTTAAAACATTACGCTGTGAATTATGCCAGAAACAAAAGGACAAATATTGTATGATTCCACTTCTACTAGAGTAGTCAAATTCATAGCAAGTAGAGTGGTGGTTGCCAAGAACTAGAGTTGTTCCAGGGACTGGAATTGGGAATTAATATTTAATAGACACAGGGTTTCAGTTGGGGAAGATAAAAAATTTCTGAAGATGGATGGTGGTAATAGTTGCATAATGTGAATATACTTCATGCCACAGAATTATATACTCAAATAGCTAAAATAATAAATTTTATGTTATGTATATTTTTCTACAGGAAAAAATACACAAAAGAGGAAGGGTATACATTCAACCTCATCAGTAATTATTAGTGGCAGTCATGTAGCAAAATGGGCGCACAGAAAGGCTAAGAATTAGAGACATTCATGCAATATCTACTCCCAATAAAGGTGGGAGTCTTTAAAGTTGGTAGCACTTTTATCAAAGCACTAGACTATTACAAAGCACTACAATATTACATTTTCTTCCAAATCGCCTGATATTTATAATAGATTTTAAAAATTATAGAGAGATATTATACCAGTCTTAGCATTGCACTCTAATGCAATAGGAGTTTAAATTTTGGTCCAGAGTTCAAGAATACCAGTGATGGCACACCCAACCATATTAGCACACAAAATACTAGTTACAGTGACGAATTTGAGTTATAGAGAACAATTCAAAACCTGTTTAGGTTTTCTTATGATGCATATCGTATGGTGCATGTAATAACTAAATAATTAAAATCATTTGTATCAAATGAATACTATTAAGATATCTGCTGCTGTGCACAGTGGCTCACTTCTATAATTCCAGCACTTTGGGAGGCTGAGGCAGGAGGACCGCTTGAGGCCAGGAGTTCAATACCAGTCTGGGCAACATAGTGAGACCTCATCTCCACAAAACTTTTCTTTAGAAATTTACCAGGTGTGGTGGTACACATCTCAGCCAGTTGGGAGGCTGAGGCAGGAGGGTTTTTCAGGCCCAGGAGTTTGAGGCTGTAGTGAGCTATGATTGTACCACTGCACTCCAAATACAGTGACAGAGCATGAGACCCTGTTTCTTTTTTTTTAAATGAAAAAAAAAAGATATCTGGGAAAACGAGGTACTGAACACCTTATTTAACAAATTCAATTACTTTTCAGCAGTTCTATAAAGTTATATAAATCTGGAGTTGCTGCATTATTTGTTATATGTCATTGTGATTTCAGCTTAGTGTATTTAAATATTAATTAAAATTATGGACTGTTTTTCACAATTTCCTTCTTAATCTAGGCTATTACCAATTTCCTCAGTAGTGAAAATGCTTGTGGTTCTCATAGCCAAGGCATCCGCCTAATATTTACACAAGAGCATCATTAGGTATTTCTAATTTATTAAATGCCCATGTGTTTTTTTGAATAATTGGGTAATAACTCCATTCATAAGGGAAATCTGTGTAAGCTCTAATTTAATTTATAGAAAACTTAACAATATTTAGTACATTTTTAAAGCGTTCACAGTACAAATAGTACTGATATTTGTTTTAGTATTAGTAATGCTTTTTGGTGTTTATTTTTATTATTAATTTTCAAGGGATAAAAACCATGAAAGTAAAGTAAGATGGAAATCATTCTTAATAATGTGAGCTATTGAGTTGAATATTCAAATATATTGTTTTTAAATTTATTTTATTATTGTAGCTTTTTGAGGCAGATAAAATTAATATTATGCCTATGTCATAGATGACAAAATGAAAAAGTGACTTTTTTAAGGTCACCACATTTGTTAGTGTTGGAAGAAGAATAAGATACCAAAACCACCACCTGTTGGAGCTGTGGCATGTGATACAGCAGCCACTAGCTGTGAAGGTATTGAGGATTTAAAATGTTAATATTCTGAGATGAGATACACTGTGAGAGTAAGAAAAACACTGGATTCCAAACATAATACTAGAAAACAAATGGAAAATGTCTTATTAATAATTATATATTAATTGAATGTTGAAATAAAATTTTAGATTTATGGGGTTAATAAAAAATTAATTTCACTTTTTAATTTTTTAATGTGACCACTAGAAAAGTTAAAAATTTACAGATGGCTCTCTATGTTTCTCATGGACAGTACTATCCTAGAATATTTATTCTGCTGCTTTGGGCTACATATCTAAGCCTAGGGTCTGAATTATGTGTTTAAGTTCCTATGGGGTGATTCACAGTTTATAAATGACTAGATGTTTAGTAGTACTTATAATTTTTAAACAATGTTACGAATAAGAATAAACAGTTGTTCATTGACTTTTTCTCACATGCCTTGTCCAAAGCAATAGAGAAAAATAAAGTTTACTTAAGACTTCCACATGAAATGTGAGGCCCACACATAAAATATAAAATTTCCTAGGAGGCACATTAGAAGAAGAAAAAATAGTGAAATTAATTTAGTCATGTAGTTTGTTCAATTCAATGTATCTAAAGCAACCAGGATAGTAATATTTTTAACAAATGTGTTTATATATCTCTCTCTACTTGTTATAACCTACCCTTGCCTTTCTATTGTTATTAAGGTAATTAAAATTCTTACCATGGTAAAATTCTTGCCGTGATCAATCAAGCCTTACCTGCTCAATTTTTCGCAATCCTTCTCTCCACTCCCTTCCTACTACCAGGGCTATTATACTGTCTTCTTAAGTTTTAAACCCTCCAGCATCCTCTCCCTCATCCCAGGTTTCTGTGCACTGCGTCCTCCTCGTGGAACACCGTTTTCTTTTTGTCTGGTTAACTCCTGTTAATTCTCCAGGTTTCAGTATAAGATTATCATTTCCTTATGGACTATTTCCTTGATGGTCAAATGTAGGTCAGTTATTTTTTATAAAATGTGCTCACAGTAGCCCTAAAAGTAAATTTATCTAATATACTTTGGATAAATTATTCACATTTAAATGAAAAGTTCACTAACATGATTATTTGATTGATCTCTATATGCCCTAGTAGACTCTAAGAGTCATGAAAGTGGTCTTCCTGTCTTTTTTTTTTCAGTACTATATTCCCAGTACACAGTACCTGACACATAGTAGGCACTCAATAAATATTAGATTAATGATATATAAGTGAATGAACTCATAGATGGACATTCTTTGAGGTATGTATAATGCTGTATCTAAAATAAGATTCAAGATGTTTAATTTAAATAAGGTCCACTGATATTTTTATAGCTATTTTATCTTTCCTATTTGTTTTGCAAAGTAATTCAGTTTTCAAATAAAAATTAGACTCACTATTATAGTGTATCTTTGAATACTTGAGCATTGTCAGTCATACTGCTTAACATATACCAGTATTATATACTTGGTTAACACAACAACCCTGAGAGAGAAAAATTGACATTTCTACTTTTAGGGCAAAACATTAAGTTATGGAAAGTGAGGTGGCTTTGCTTCAACTTAAAGGGATGACAATAATTATGAAACATTTGGAAATGGTGTTGTGTGTATACACATGTGCACACACACATGTGAGAGCCAGAGAGAGAGGGGGGGAACACACAAAGTCCAAGGCTAGATTTTCAAATACTGTGGAAAAATAGGAACTGATATCTAAATGATGGCTTAATGGGGTAGAGAGATTCCTTATCTAAGAAATACTAAATTATGTCTGGTAAGTATTTCTGAAGAATGTAGACTATTTCATTCATTCATTTATTTGAGACCGAGTCTCACTCTGTCTTCCAGGCTGGAGTACAGTGGCATGGTCTCAACTCACTGCAGCCTCTGCCTCCTGGGTTCAAGTGATTTTCCTACCTTAGCCTCCCCAGTAGCTGGGACTATAGGCATGTGCCACTATGCTCGGCTAATATTTTGTATTTTTAGTAGACAGAGGGTTTCACTATGTTGTCTAGGGTGGTCTAGAACTCCTGACCTCAAGTGACCCACCCACCTTGGCCTCCCAAAACGCTGGGATACAGTTGTGAGCCACTACGCCTGGTCCCTTAATGTTCTTAAGACAGGGTCTCACTCTGTTGCCCAGGCTGGAGTGCAGTGGCGCCACCTCTGCTCATTGCAGCATCAGCCTCTGGGGCTCAGGTGATCCTCCCACTTCAGCTCTTGAGTAGTTGGGACTACAGGCACGTACCACCATGCTTGGCTAATTTTTGTATTTTTGGTAGAGATGAGGTTTCGCTATTTTATCTGGGCTGGTCTTGAACTCCTGGACTCCAGTAATAGAGCCTGCCTTGCCTCCCAAAGTGCTGAGAATAAAGGTGTGAACCTCTGTGCCCAGCCTGACCCTTACCTTTTAAAAGGATTTTCATCAACAAGTTATTATATTTTATATTATTTAGGGCAAATTTTCTAGTTGCTAATAAAATATGCTTAAGTACCCAAAGATTTTCAGAGTATGGGGCCTGAACCAGGAGCATATGCATTGTCCAGAAACTTATTAAAAATGCACATTCTTGACTCCTAACCCAAGCCTACAGAATCAGAAATTCTCGGAGTGCATGCACCTCAGGAGGTGGTGGTGGTGGTTGTTTTTTGGAGATGGAGTCTCACTCTGTCGCCCAGGCTGGAGTGCAGTGGCACGATCTTGACTCACTGCAAACTCCGCCTCCAGTTCAACTGATTCTCTTGCCTCAGCCTCCTGAGTAGCTGGGATTACAGGCAAATGCCACCACCCACTGCTAATTTTTTGTATTTTTAGTAGAGACGGGGTTTCACCATGTTGTTCAAGCTGGTCTCAAACTTCTGACCTCATGATCCGCCCACCTTGGCCTCCCAGATTTCTAGGATTACAGGAGTGAGCCACCCCTCCAGGCAGTTAAAAATTTTTTTTTATTGTACTTTAAGCTCTAGGGTACATGTGCACATCCATCAGGGTTGTGCCATAGGTACATACATGCCATGGTGGTTTGCAGTCTCTGTCTCCCTGTCACCTACATTTCTCCCAGTGTTTTCCCTCCCCAGCCTCCCCACCCCCACTGTTTCTCCTCTAGCCCCCCACCCCCCAACCTACCCCAGTGCGTGATGTTCCACTCCCTATTCCCATGTGTTCTCATTGTTCAACTTCGGCCTGTGAGTGAGAGCATGAGGTGTTTGTTTTTGTGTTCTTGTGTCAGTTTGCTGTGAATGATGGTTTCCAGATTAATCCGTGTCCCTACAAAGGACAGAAACTCGTCGTTTTTTATAGCTGCACAGTATTCCATGGTGTATATGTGCCACATTTTCTTTGTCCAGTCTATCATCAATGGGCATTTGGGTTGGATCCAAGTTTTTGCTATTGTAAACAGCGCCGCAATGAACATATTTGTGCATGTGTCTTTATTGTAGAACAATTTATAATCCCTTGAGTATATACCCAGTCATGGGATTGCTGGGTCATATGGAATTTCTATTTCTGAATCCTTCAGGAATTGACACACAGTCTTCTACAATGGTTGAACCAATTTACACTCCCACCAACAGTGTCAAAGTTTCATTTTTCTCCACATCCTTTCCAGCATCTGTTGTCTCCAGATTATTTAATGATCACCATTCTAACTGGTGTGTGATGATGTATGTCTCAGTGTGGTTATGACTTGCATTTCTCTAATGACCAGTGATGATGAGCATTTTTTTCACATGGAGTTTGTGTTTTAACAAGCATCAGCATTTTAGTATTTGAGAACAAGTGAAGTAGACTATTAAGATTTAAGGAGCATTCTCTTTAATAGCCTGAAAAATATTGAGTGAATGGCAAAACATTACAGGAGCCTTCCTTGGACAATGGGAAAATGATGAATCTTAGAAGACTTCTGTTCTTTACAAAATAAAACACAACTGATTTTTACATTTCAAAATGTACTCTATAAAATTTCTTTTTCAGACACCAAATTCTCAAATATTTTCACAAGAATCAAGGTTTCTGAATCAAGAAAACATTTGGAACATTTATAATTCGTTATGTATTGGAAGATTGGCTCTGAGATTAAAAAACTGCCCAGATTTGTTGCACTTACTTATTTCTATGCTGTATGTTTTTCCCAAATGGCCAATTTCAAGCTACCAGTAGAGTCATTATGATTTGACTGAGTGTAGGATTGAAGAAATGCTCAGAATAGGTGTTCTATTTTTTCTTTTTTTTTTTTTTTTTGAGGAAGGAGGGAGACTCTTTAGAAAGGTCTATTTTGCCCAATTCACTCACATAGAAAATTTCTTTTTACTGTGTATTCTTTTTTCCCTTGTTAAAAATAACTCATACAGAGTCTTCACACAAAATATTCTTATATATGAATAATATTTTGGCTTTTAAATGGCTGCTGGTCACTTGATTACAATATCTTTTATTATAAAATATGTGCTGAATCTCAGCAATTTATGCATGCAGAAGGGTCCTTTGCAATGGGAAGTATTTGGAACATGTATAATTAAAGTTGGATTTTGGATAGATATCCCAGCTATATATTTTACTTAGGGATTCCTTTGGTAAGTAGAATCAATCCTCAATAATTTCATACTATAATAAAAACCAAGAGTTTTGGGTAACTAAGAATCAACATTTCAGTTATTCAATATATTATTGAAATGTAATTATGATGGAAAATGGTGCCAATGAGTAAAAACAAACATTGGAAGTGAGGCCTTTTTTTTCTCAGCTGGTAAAAAAGCAAATCTGGTGTGTTATAATTGGTGATGAGGACTTTTTAAACAAATATGGCTAGTTATTATTTCTAGTCTGGTTACTGTCCTGGTTTTCAAAATATTTCAGTGCTTCCTTAGGTCTTCTTGCATTTTTTTTTCTTTTAAAATGACATAGTATTGCCATTTTATTTTTATTTATTTATTTTTTTAATTGTACTTTAGATTCTAGGATACAGTGCTGATCATGCAGGATTATTGGATAGGTACATATTTGGCCAGGTGGTTTGCTTCCTCCATCCCCCTGTCACCTGCAACTGGCATCTCTCCCCATGTTATCCCTCCCAGCCTCCCCTCCCCTGCTGTCCCTCTGTTAGCCCCTACCTTCCGACCCAAGTGTGTAATGTTCCTCTCCCTGTGTTCATGTGTTCTCATTGTTCAACACCCACTTATGAGTGAGAACATGCGGTGTTTGGTTTTCTGTTCTTGTGTCAGTTTGCTGAAGATGATGGTTTCCAGATTCATCCATGTCCCTATAAGGACATGAATGCATCATTTTTTGTGACTGTGTAGTATTCCATGGTGTGTATGTGCCACATTTTCTTTGTCCAGTCTATCATTGATGAGCATTTGAGTTGGATCCAAGTTTTTGCTATTGTAAACAGCGCCACAATGAACATATGTGTGCATGTGTCTTTATTGCAGAACGATTTATAATCCTTTGAGTATATAACCAGTGATGGGATTGCTGGGTCAAATGGAATTTCTATTTCTAGATCCTTGAGATATCGCCACAGTCTTCCACAATGGTTGAACTAATTTAGACTCCTACCAACAGTGTATAAGTGTTCCTTTTTCTCCACATCCTCTCCAGCATCTGTTGTCTCCTAATTTTTTAATGATTGCCATTCTAACTGGAGTGAGGTTTTGATTTGCATTTCTCTACTGACCAGTGATGATGAACACTTTTTCATATGTTTGTTGGCCTCAAAAATGTCTTCTTTTGAAAAGTGTCTATTCATATCCTTCACCCACTTTTGAACGGGTTTGTTTTATTCTTGTAAATCTGCTTTAGTTCTTTGTAGATTCTGAATATTAGCCCTTTGTGAGATGAGTAGATTGCAAATTTTTTTTTCCCATTCCGTTGGTTGCCAATTCACTCTAATGATGTTTCTTTTGTTGTGAGGAAACTCCTAAGTTTAATTAGATCCCATTTGTCTATTTTGGCTTTTGTTACAAATGCTTTTGGTGTTTTAGTCATGAAGTCCTTGCCTATGATTATGTCCTGAATGGTTTTCTTCTAGGGTTTTTATGGTGTTAGGTCTTATGTTTAAATCTTTAATCCATCTGGAATTAATGTTTGTATAAGGTATAAGGAAGGTGTCCAGTTTCAGCTTTCTGCATATGGCTAGCCAGTTTTCCCACCACCATTTATTAAACAGGGAATCCGTTCCCCATTGCTTGTTTTTGTCAGGTTTATCAAAGATCAGACAGGTGGTTGTAGATGTGTGTCGTTCTTTCTGAGGCCTCTGTTCTGTTCCGTTGGTCTATATCTCTGTTTTGGTACCAGTACCATGCTGTTGTGATTACAGTAGCCTTGTAGCATAGTTTGAAGTCAGCTAGTTTGATGCCTCCAGCTTTGTTCTTTTTGCTTAGGATTGTCTTGGCTATACGGGCTCTCTTTTGGTTCCATATGAAGTTTAAAGTGTTTTTTTCCAGTTCTGTGAAGAAGATCAATGGTAGCTTGATGGGGATGGCATTGAATCTATAAATGCTTTGGGCAGTATGGCCATGTTCATGATACTGATTCTTCCTAACCATGAGCATGGAATGTTTTTCCATCTGTTTTTGTCCTCTCTTATTTCCTTGAGTAGTGGTTTGTAGTTCTCTTTCAAGAGGTCCTTCACAATCCTTTTATAGTTGTATTCTTAGATATTTTATTCTCTTTGTAGCAATTGTGAATGGCAGTTCACTCATGATTTGGCTCTCTTTTTGTCTGTTATTGGTGTACAGGAATGCTTGTGATTTCTACACATTGATTTTGTATCCTGAGACAAGTTGCTTAAGGAGATTTTGGGTTGAGATGATGGGGTCTTCTAAATATACAATCATGTTGTCTGCAAATAGAGACAATTTCACTTCCTGTTTTGCTACTTATGTACCCTTTATTTCTTTTTCTTGTTAATTGCTCTGTCTAGAACTCCTAATACTATATTGAATAGGAATGGTCAGAGAGGGCATCCTTGTCTAGTGCCAGATTTCAAAGGGAATGCTTCCAGTTTTTACTCATTCAGTATGATATTGTCTGTGGGTTTGTCATAAATAGCTTTTATTATTTTGAGATACGTTCCATCAATACCTAGTTTATTGAGAGTTTTTACTATAAAGGGCTGTTGAATTTTTTCAAAGGCCTTCTCTGTATCTATTGAGATAATCATGTGGTTTTTGTCTTTGGTTCTGTTTATGTGATGGATTATGTTTATAGATTTGTGTATGTTGAACCAACCTTGCATCTACAGGATTAAGTCTATTAGATCATGATGAATAAGCTTTTTGATGAGCTGTTGCATTCAGGTTGCCAGTATTTTGTTGAAGATTTTTGCATCGATGTTCATCATGGATATTGGCCTGAAGTTTTCATTTTTAGTTGAGTCTCTGCTGGGTTTGATATCAGGATGATGTCGGTCTCATAAAATGAGTTAGGGAGTATTCCCTCTTTTTGTTTTGTTTGGTATAGTTTCAGAAGGAATGATACCAGCTCCTCTTTGTATGTCTGGTAGAATTTGGCCTGGACTTTTTTTTTTTTTTTAATTGCATTTTAGGTGTTGGGGTACATGTGAAGAACATGCAAGATTGTTGCATAGGTACACACATGACAGTGTGATTTGCTGCCTTCCTCCCCTTTACCTATATCTGGCATTTCTCCCCATGCTATCTCTCCCCACCCCCCCATCCCTCCCCCATTTCCCCCCCCCCCACTGACCCCAGTGTGTAGTGCTCCCCTCCCTGTGTCCATGTGTTCTCATTGTTCAACACCCGCCTATGAGTGAGAACATGTGGTGTTTGATTTTCTGCTCTTGTGTCAGTTTGCTGAGAATGATGGTTTTGGGCCTGGACTTTTTTTGACTGGTAGGCTATTAATTGCTGCCTCAACTTCAGATCTTGTTATTGGTCTATTTTGGGATTCAACTTCTTCCTGGTTTAGTCTTGGGAGGGTGTAAATGTCCAGGAATTTATCTATTTACTCTGTATTTGCTGAGTTACGTGCATAGAGTTGTTTGTAGTAATCTCTGATAGTGGTTTGTATTTCCCTGGCTTTGGTTGTGATGTCCCCTTTATCGTTTTTTATTGCATACATTTGATTCTTTTCTCTTTTCTTTTTTATTAGTCTGGCTAGAGGTCTTCCATAAAAGCAGTAGAAGACAATGCACAAAACAAAATAACAGCCAGAGCAAAAATAATTTTTCCTGGTCACTTCTTTCATTGTACATTTCCCAACACTCAATAACTAACAGGATCTGTCATTTCTGCATCAAAGATATCTCTTTGCCTTTTCATCTAGCCATGTCCTCCGCTAATACACCAGTTGAGGACACGATCATCTTTCTTTCAGATTATTGTAATAACCTCCTCTGAAATGACTTTTCTCTCATTCATTCTTCAGATGTGAGTTAGGCTCACCCTTTATAAGCTTATTTATTTATTTAGTGTAAGCTAATTTGAAATGTGTTTTGCTTCTTGCAATCAGAATATTATGATAAAAAAACTTTTAAAAAGTAACATCTACATTAAATTATTAATTTTTGTGGGTACATAGCAGGTGTATATATTTATGGGTTACATAAATTATTTTGATATAGGCATGCATTATGTTTAATTACATCAGGTAAATGGAGTATACATCACTTCCTGCACTTATCCTTTGTTACAAACAACCCAGTAATACTGTTTCAGTTATTTTCAAATGTACAGTTAAATTATTCTTGACCATAGTTTTTTGAGAGCAGAAATATGTTTTATAGCGAGTCTGTCTCATACAGTCCACTCACTTTGTAGAAAATTTCTCTTTTCCTCAGATTTGAGTTGCTAAAAAATAGCCATGTAAAATCTAGGTTTGTTCACACTAAGTGCTTTTCTTTTTCTCTTTAACAAAAACCTGTGTTTTTTTTTTTTCTTTTTTGGCAAGAACCAGTATTATTCAATTTACAACTTTCTATAGAATCAACCTAGTTGATATAATTCTTTGTAGTTTTAGTGGGTTATGGGTCAAAAATAGGAATGTATTTATGTATTTACCATATGTTTGATGGTAAATTAGTGGTTTCAATTCCTCATTATATCTATAAATCAGATCATTACATAAACAAATTAATTGAATTATCAAATGCAACATAATTTCTTCTGATCCAAGCAATTTGGGGATGATCCTACTATTAAATATTATCAGGAAGAATATTAAGAGGGTAGACAAGTAGTGGTTGGACTGCTCTCAAAATGTGA
Source organism: Sapajus apella (assembly GCF_009761245.1). Lineage (NCBI taxonomy): Eukaryota > Metazoa > Chordata > Mammalia > Primates > Cebidae > Sapajus > Sapajus apella. Next base: position 7,497,852 of record NW_022437019.1, read on the forward strand.
ATTATCTGCACATTTGGAAATGTTTCAGAAATTTAATTTCCATCTTCCACTTCAGTGTGTATGGCAGCAAATATTAATTCACCCTATACTACTCCTAGCATTATAAAGAACAAAACAACAGCATATGCAGTATTTCTGTAGAATTGTCATCTACTTGGAAATATAGAGAATAGTATTTTAGATGTCTACAGCTTTTGGAAGGTGACATTTTTGCCTTATCTGGTATACATTGCCTTTAGTTAATTTCTTTGGTCAAATAAAAGATTCTTTGATTTTCCTTTATGAAAGTTGCCAGAAAATTTTCCAAGTCTAAAATCGAAATTTTCTTAAATTATTTAGAATTCTCTAATTATTAGTTTTATTATTTTTTTTTCAATGACAGACACCTCGGGCTCCAATATTCTTTCCCCATTCAATTTATATCAGTTGTTATTTAGCATAGGTCAATGATTTAGTTCAGATCATTTCTTTTGCCTCTGTAACATGGTACTTAAATTCTAATTTAACTTTTCTACGTATGTTTACATTTCATTCTCAGTTAGTAGTATACTGTTTAGGTTAAGCGTTGTGTTAGACAACATGTGTAGGAAAACATGCTGGACCTATTGTCAGAAATCCCAGGTTCAAGTCCCAATTTTGACACTATCTTTCTGAACTTGGGCGAATAGCAATCTCTCCGGCATCTGTTTTCCAGTGAGCTACCTTATTTTTCATTATGTGTGTTAAGTGAAATATAGTGAGATCCCTTTGTAAGCTCTAGAGAGCCCTAGAGATATAAGGTGCTTTTTTTCTCTTTTGTGGACCTGTCAACACAGTGTAGAAAAAGAGCTCAGATATTGATAAATAAAGAATTTTTCAAGGCTTAATGAAAATAAAAAAGAATTCACTATATTCCAAAGGATGCACTGAGTTTCTACACTACTCATAGATATTATTTAAAGTAATTAATTCCCGCTATCAAGTGGTCATAGAGCATGAACAAGAATAGAATATGATAAGGTTTCAGAGTATTACATTTTCTTCACAGAATTTCAACATGTTTCCAAATGTCTAAGTTGTTGTGAAGAATTCATTTAAACATCAGATAACTTTTACTCTTTTCCTTTCATATAGAAATGGGATCTTAATGTGACATACATTTGTGTTTGAAATTGAGCCATAATCTAAATAAACAGTGTCCTCAGTTTTATCCAAATAAAAATTATTTTCTCTTCTGGGGAAGGTAATTAATTAGATGAAAATAATTTTTTTCAAGACATTTACTTAAACACACATGTCATACCCACTTAAATACTTACTTATCTTCATGATTTTAGAAATTCAGCCTATGTAATTTTTCATCCAGAGCTCAAAGGACATTTGCTAACTGAATTTAGAGCTCTATAATAAGGAAGTAGCTTAGTTACAACTAAACAAAAAAGGATGAATTGCTTTTCTCTGTAGTGAATAATAGTCATGTTAACCACTGAAAATAAATGAAAATGATTTCAACTCCAGAAACTGGCTGATCTTTGAAGCTAGGTAGGGTGTATAGAAATAATACTGTCAGCAATTTTGGCCTCATGTACCTTTCCCATGATGCATTTACAATCTGTACATCTCATTTATCAGCTGTTGTTGCAACTATACTTTCAGATTTTATATAAACCAAAACATATAATCTAAGAAATAAACATGAAAAGAATTCATTTCATTACTTTAATGTAGAATCAAATGTATTTTTAAAAAAAATCACAGTAGAAATATAGCATATGCTTTCTTAATGCAAAGATGAGATTTTCTTTTACTTTAAGCAGATTTTCAAATCATATAAAATAAAATTTCTTATTAATGGCATATTATGGAAAATCTAAATAGTGCATGCAAAATACAACCTTTTCTAAATTATGACTCAGTATTGCTTGACAGATTAGTCAGTCACAACATGATTTGATTCTCTGCTTGTTTGAGCTCAATGTGATTTCAGAACCTGAACTAAGTAATTAAAATCTACCTTATCTCACGAAGTCAGTGGGAGAGGCTCATTATGAATCCAGAAACAGACTTATGGGCCTGTGGTCATGCATCAGAAAGAAGAGCCGAGATTGTGTTTATGCCTTCAGAAAGTTTAGTCATCCATCTTTGGAGTTTCAGCACCTGGAACAGTCGTCTCCTGACTGGTGGCAGAAAGGGACTGAAAAATTCAATGAGGGCTGTAGTTAGTTTTCAAAAACACCATTTCTGTATTATCCAGCCAATTTACTAAAGGATGAGGTAAAATATAGAAAAATCTATCAGATTATTAATTAGATGATATTCTAGCTTGCTTTAGGATCTTACACTAATACAGACTTGGTTTGTAGGCAGGATTTTTACTTAGTAGCCAAAGGACTTGCCCTATATCTTATCCAACTCTTTTTCACTCTCCAGCAACTTCTGCTCATTTTCTTTGTAAAATGTTTGTATAATATTGAGTAAAGGAAAAGCAAAAAAAAAAGTCCACTTTATTGTCAGAACTTGGGGGAAAGACTTTTCATGTGGATGTGTAAGATATTGTCATAAATAAGTTTTCAGCCACATATTTATTTTTACTCTCTCTATTTCTCATATATACAGAATTAACCTTTTTAATGAAACTATGTTTCTAAGGCCAGTAACAATTAGTGTCAATTCATATTCATTTGGTCATTCAGGTTCATTTTACAAATATTTATTTGGCATCTCTGTACTGAGTACACTTCTGTGTATGGGGATTAAAAGAGATAAATACAACTGTTAAAATTCCTGCACTCATGTGTGAGTCTAGTGGGAAAGCAGGCATTAAAAATCCTAAGACAAAAACTATATAGTTGTGATACCTATGAAAAAGGAAATATGCAAGCTATCATTAGAGTACATAAGCACTGGGGACAAACACTTGATGAGGTTTGAAATTGGTCAGGAGACACTTATAAGAAGAGATGCCTTGATTTCTTGCCTGCCTGTCAGTTATAATCTCAGAAATGGAATTTACATACTAACTCAGTTTTCTTTTTCTACAAACTATATCCTGTACAGTGGCCAGCATGATCTTTGCCATGTTTAAATATGATCATGCTTGCCTCCTGATTGATTCCCTTCAGCAGCTTCACAGCTCTTTAAGACTGAAATCCTTGTTAGGAATAATTTGAAACCGTCATGTCTGCATCTCTCGCTCTCTTTGGCACCTCATTTCTTTTATGTTGCCTTCGTTCTCAGACATACTCTTGTCATGTGGGGGCAAAGGCAGGCTCCCTAAAGATTTGTGTTTATGCATTCCTAACAGTCCTTCATCTTAGTTCCCCAAATTGCATGGAGCACAGGAAAGAGGCTGCCAAAAGAAAGTTATGAACAACAAGTAACACATACTCTAGCTGTATAATTAAAATAAAATTATTCTGTATATAGTGTGTTTCCAACTGTCACTAATGCTCTCTATATTTAAAAAACTATATTTAAACAAGTATGTGAAGTAATTTGTTGCAGTGAATTCCCACATATTGAGATAATTTTAAACCTTCATGGAGATATTAGGACTGAGGTTGGAAGTTTGTGAGAAAAATTATTTTATACTCTATGGTCTAGTTCTAGGAAATGAAGGAATTTAAATGATACTGTGAACTTTAATAATATTAAATACAGTTAACATTATTCATTACCTACTATATTCCACAAACTTTATTAGCTTGAAATTCTTTTCATAAGTTTCTTTCTCCCTTTTTCTTCCTTTTTAGTTTTTGATGAGAACTGTGGAGAATTTCAAGCTTTCTAAGATATAACATGAAGCATTTCTTCTTAAAGCATGTGAGTTTTGTTTATTGATAATGTGATATTGCAGCATAAAATTTATATTAGGCAAACCCCATCACAGGGCTGCTTTTCCTTTTGTCTTATATAGCTTCTATGTGGTTCTTTCACTAATGTCCCAGAGGAAAAACAAAGCCAAAATCTTATCTCCAATATCAAGATCATGGCATGTGTAGCAGGTCAAGCATGGGAAAATGCAAATCATTTGAAGGCTATAAAGATTACAATAATAAGTTATGTATGTTTGTAAGCCATTGATCTATAACTGAACAGAGTGTATTGTTGGCTTTAAACTAGAAAGGTTATGAGTCAAATGTGATTAATGCTGTAGCATGGTTATGTACTTTGAGATTACTGAGTAGCTATGTATGTTTCCTGATAGATAAGGTAGGTATATTCCCTAAAAATATTTCATTAAGAAGTTTAGGACTCACTCGGTTATTCACCTTTGAATTACATATGGCATATCTATATTTACATATATATTTGTTTCATTTTGTTGTGTTTTGTTTTAGATGCATAAATTTGTGATTTCCAGGAAAATTGTGTTGCTTTTCATGCCTTCATTATTTTTATGATTATATTTATTTCTGTAAGTGAGATTTCAAAATGCTGAAATAATTGGCCATCCAACAGTTAAAATCCTTTAGTGGTAAAATGATGGAAATCCTGGATAACTGTGACTATTCTTTATGTCATTTTTTTTCTTAAAATCTATATTAACAAAATGCCTTGATTTAGAATTAGCATGAGGTAATACATAAGCTTATTCCCCATCTTTCAGTATCTTAAATAGTTTAAATTGATGTCATATTTAAAGACAAAATTTCCACAAGAAGAGACACTTTGAATACAGAAAATTCTCAAAAATGCCTCTCTCAATCAAGTTCCATCTTGTGATACTTTTGTAAGTTATTTTGAGGCAAAATAACAAAGTCACTGTTATTTACATTTATTGTTAAGCTGTTAATCTCCTTAATGTTTTGATATGCACAATTGATTTTATTTTCACAATATGTCCCTTAGATAAATACAATAATTATTCCAATAATTAATTATAGGTGAGGTATATGAATCCTTATTCTACAATAGAACAGTTAATTTGAAAGGGACTGGAATCCAAAACTTTTTCTTTCTGACCAGACTCTACACTTTTCTTGATAAATTACAGATCAGAGAACAGCCCAGTTTATGTGGCCCAGAGCTTTGCCTAGAAATCACATTACAATACTGGATTTTTATTGGAATATTGTTTGGTTATTTATTCTATTTGGCTAAACTGCCAGGTATACAAAATTCCCCATAATGTGCTGTAGAGTAATATTGCTTGTCACTTTAAACATAGATAAAACTCTCAAAGCCTCCCTTGGATTCCCCGAGAATATCCATGTGTATTTGGAATTGTATAGGAAAATGCAACTGAAGAGTTTCTCTGCAGTGGCCTTGATGAATATGTTCCTGCGATGAAGAAATTAGCCAGCTGTCTGAGAAATAAAGAGATTGCAAAATTTTTACCAGTTCTTGAATTCACTGGCTTTCTCAACAGTTTGTAATAAGATCTGAAGATGACTTTCAGTGAAATTAAGATGATCCTTTTTGATCTATGTCAGGGGTTCTCAACCTCAGCACTATTAACATTTCGAACAGATAATGATGTGATATGAGGAGGGCTGACCTGTGCAATGTAGGATGATTCACAGCATCCATGGCCTCTACCCATTAGATGCCAGTCTCAGCCCCCTATTATGACAAACAGTATCTCCAGGTGTTGCCAATGTCTCATGGAAGTGGGCCAAATAGTTCCCAGTTGAAAACCACTGGTTAAGATGTAAACACTTCCCATAAAGAAAAATTTTCTCCTTATTATATGGAATATAAACAAATGTCTAGCCTTTCTCTGAATAATGAGTTATCTTCATTTTGTTGTGGTTGAAGGGAAATTCCTAAGTGACCACTATGTGCTTTCTTTTAGAATCATTAACTACACTGCTCTCTCAAGCCAATTATTATCACATAAAATGTTTTCAAGGCCTGTGTGAGTGTTCAAAGGTCACATTCGTAGTGAAATGGCAAATCTTTTTATCTGAGAACTCAGTAAATAAAAAGCTACTGTTCAAGGGTAAGAAGCAGCCACAAACTATTTTTTTCCCCAATAAATCTACCCTTCCCTACAATCTCAGACACTGTATTGAGACAGGGATGCCAGCTTAAAAGACTAATTATTCAAAAGGCTCATTATATTATCTCTTTGTCTTACCATTGGGCCTTGGTTGAAGCTATTCTGGACCACTCCTCCAGATTTTCTAACTTCCAGTCTCAAAGATCAGGATATCAGGCATCATTTCTTTTTCTCTCACAGACTCTCACCTTCTTAGGCATATAAGTTCACTTTTTCTGAGAAATCAACTTGGAATATCAAGAAGTGAAATAGATTGGCTAAGGTACTCAAAACATAACAACTGGTACCCATTTCTCTACATTTTCATAACTAAGGCATCTGAATAACGTTTTTAGAGGCAAAAGTATCTTCAAGGTGACTCTCCATCCATTTCTGTATTATAAAGTAGGTGCCAGCTTCTGTTTCCAAAAGACAACTAATCTCCTAAGCTAAATAGTCAGGAATTTTTGCTATCAGTTATTCTACCAGACAGTGATGTAATCTCCTTGCAAATGCAATCTGTTTTTCTGATGAATTGCCAATGTTTGGTGGCCACAGACGGAGGTGGGGACAGGGAAGAAAACCCCATAGGCATAGGTGTCCTTGTTTGAGGATGTCATTAAGAAGTCCATTCTGGTTCACGGCCATATGCTTCGTTGTTGCCTTTGTACAAGGCCAGTCCACTCATTTGTGTTTGGTGGTACAAAGAGATATTTTTGTTGTTGAGTACAATTGCCTCCATTTAGAAGTACTTAAAATGAGCACATGCACTTTCTGGAAAGCTATTTCACTTTCATTTTATTAAATGATTTATTGGATGGCTCCCAAAATGATTACCTAGAAATGTCAGGTAAAGGTTAATTCAATACCATGGAGCAGAGTGGTGTTAGACTTGTGTGGTATGAGGCTGATTACAGCATTTGCCTTAGGAAAGGAAAGGGAATAATTTAGTGTAACACCATGGGTACCTGATATTATTTTTCAATTTACCTGTTGATCAAGAAATACATTTCTGAGTGTCTTTTCCATCTCAGAAGAAGTGGAAATATTTTTGAAAAAATGGTCTCACTTCACTATTTGAAAATATGTATTGAAATAATTTAGGAATATTTTTCATTTCTACTGAAACACTGTCTTCATATAAGATTATACTATGGAAAAAAGAAGAGGCATGATATGGGAGACAAGGGGAAGTGCATTTTGGCAGATATATTTTTATGTAAAATTTGTGAGGTCTGGAAACTCTGAATTAGAAAGTGTGAGTTTGATTACTGGCTCCATGGTCTCTGTACTAAATAGACGACATTAGGACAGTTCATCTTCTTAAGCTTTAGTTTCCTCATCTGGAATATAGAAAATGCAGAACACAGTTTACTTCACACAAACATGCTCAGTCCACACATTTTCTTGTTCAAGAAACATTCACTGAGCACCAGCTGTGTCCCAGGAATGGTTTTAAGCTCTGGAAACTTTTAGAGTGAGCTGAAACAAGCCCATTCTGCTGCCTTCATGGAGCCTGTGAGTTGGGGGGTTTGTGAGCTTTGTTAGAAAGACAGCTATGAATTAAGTAATCATATAAACATGTGTGAAATGTTAACTGTGATAATAGCTGTCAAATAAAACAATGCAGTGTTATAACTTTGAGATATATCCTGAGTCTGAGAGAGCAGGAAACTTCCTTGAGAAAGTGACAGTACAGCTAGATCCCAAAGATGAATAGAAGTTAACTAAGTATAATGGTCTGCATATTTGTATCCCCTGAAAACTCATATGTTGAAATATACTCACCATTGTGATAGTATTGGTAGGTGGGGAATTTGAGAAGTGATTAGATTATAAGGTGCTCTCATGGTCGGGATTAGTGCCCCTAGAAAAGAGGCCTTAGGGACCTGCCTTGCCCCTTCTACCCTGCAAGCACACAGCATGAAGACACTTTCTCTCTTTGAATGAGAAAGTGGGCCTTCTCCAGATATTGAATTTGTTAGGGTCTTGATCCTGAATTTCGTTGCTTCCAGAACTGTGAGCAAGCTACCCAGTCTCGGCTATTTGTTATAGCAGTCCAAATGACCTAAGACACTAAGGGATGGTGGGGAAAAAAGGGGAGAGTAATGTAGGCAAAGACCCTGTATCAATAGAGAGCGTCAGAGAAAAGTAGTGAAGGCCAGGGTGGTTGATGCCTCAGGAATGAGAGAGAAGCGTAATGGTTAGTGCAACTGCTGGGGGCCATGCTTGCCCTAAAAAGCGTGTAGGGCTTTTTAGACCATATTGTGGATTCTGTTGTTTTTTTTTTTATTTAATATTTTTGAGAAGCCACTAAATAATTCTAAGAAGAATGAAGTGGTGGTGGTGGAGATATAAGTATGTTGTATTTTGAACTCTGATTACAGTGAAGAAGATGGGGGGACGGGATGGATCCTGCAGTAGGATAAGTGAGGGCTGAGGACACCTTGGGTTAGGGAGACAGTAGAGGGGAGGGGAAAAGGTTAATAGCATTGAGAAGGTAAAATCAATATATATATTAGCTATAATTATTGTTGTGGCTATGGTTCTTATGCCATGTGATCAAACTACTGATGCTCTTCCTTTTGAGTTGGAACCAATTGCTTTTTCAGGCTTAATGATATGGTTTGATTCTGTGTCCCCACCCAAATCTCATCTCAAATTGTAATCCCCATGTGTCCAGGGAGGGACCTGGTGGGAGGTGATTGGATCACGGGGGAAGATTTTCCCCATGCTGTTCTTGTGATAGTGAGTTCTCATGAGATTTGATGGTTTAAAAGTGTGGCACTTTCTCTTCATTCTCTCCCTCACCTGCAACTATGTGAGATGTGCTTGCTTCCCTTTGCCTTCTGCCATGATTGTACGTTTCTTGAGACCTCCTAGCCATGTTTCCTGTTAAGCCTATGGAACCATAAGTCAATTAAACCTCCTTTCCTTATAAATTACACAGTCTCAGATTGTTCTTTATAGCAATGTGAGAACAAACTAATACACTTAGAAAAATTTGATGCCAATGTATAACCCCCTTCTTCACATATTTATTATTTGATAATCATCATCTTTAAGGAAAAATCTCCACCCAGTAAGTTGAGACCCTCTAGTGGACTCTGAGAGATCCAGTAGGAGATCTTAAGTTTCCCTGAACACTTCAGTCTCCTTGTGAATTCTAGGGTTTCCAACAAGAACGGTGCACCTCTGCTGAGAAGATCCATGGGAAGCTTAACCATCAGTTGTCCTAAATTGCCATGTTTTCGATCTAGGTTCCCATTTTTTTGGTGATAAGTTATAGATTTAAAATTTTTCATTTTCTCCTATGTTACTTGAAGGGCAAAAAAAAAATCACATTGCATGGAATTGGCAATCTGGTGCATAGCAATGACTAAGTCTCTATTCTTGGTTACTTGACTCCCTTTAATCCTCATTTGGAGTTCTGACAGTTAGTGTATAAACTTGAACTCACTTCTTTTTCCTGACTGTATTCAAGTTGTTGTACTAGGAAGACGGGGACAGAAGTATCTACGTACTCAAGAATATTTTGAAGTTAAAACATTATGTTCATTTCTATGAATATTTTCATGTCAAACATTTATTTATTCCACAGATTTTAAGCATATATTAAGTGCCTGCAACTATTGAGTAAAGAAACAGATACAAACACAAAATATATCTGTTCTTTTGGTATTTGTACTCTGATTAGGATGGGATGGAGTGGGGTTGAGACTGTGATATCTTCCTAAAATTCAGTCCAGCCAGCCCATGCCCTGGCCCTGATATATAAAAGGAATGCACTCCGGTCTGACCTGACACATCTCTCACTACTGGCCAAGGAGTGGCTACTTTCTCCTCTCCGGAGATCACGATCTAAGCAAATGGCACTTGAATTCCCTGTCCAAACAACTTCAAGCCCATACTTTTAGGGAGTGCACAGGCCTATTTCCTGGGTCCATTTGCACAAGACAAAGTATACCACTGTTTTACTCCCTTCTATGTCTGAGGAGTAGCCAGGGGAATTATAGTTTACCTGGGGTATGAGATGGACACTGTAGATGGAACATGGATAAATGCACTGGCGTGTCTCACATATGAACATGAGACCCATTCCTATATGAGACAATGTCAAGGGTGGGAGGAAAAAGGGGTTGTGGTATGGGTGAGGGTTGATTTCCTTCTCTAATGCTGTTATATTCTGGTATAGAACACCAAGTAGTCAAAAGTTCTACATTTGAACTTGGCCTTTCGTTACCAACCCATTTTTCTCAAGGTAGGAAGGTAAAATGTATTTTACTTAGCAGTTTTATCACTTGATTTCTAAACTTCTAAATATTTAAACATGCATTAGTAGGCCTTAAAAATCTTAGGAGAAGGTTTATTAGATAGTTGTTTAATCAATAGGTGAGGAAATACCTGAAGACAATCATTATAGACAGTGATAAATGTATGAATGTAATAAGTCAGGGAGATGTGACCGTGACCTCCGGAAATAGCAGCTGTATTAGACTGGTTGCTGAAGAAACTTCTTTTTGAACAAGCAGCAGATAAATGAGGTGAATAAGAAGGCATTCATTAGAAAGATCTTAGTGCAGGTCATTTCTGTGAATGGAAAAAGATGTAACGGGTCTAAGGAAGAGAGGCACTTGGTGCATCCCGTAGAAATAGTGCCAATAAAAAGAAGGAGAGTGCAATTGGAGTATAGTAAACCTAAGTACCTAGTATATCTTGGAGTTAGAGAAGTCTGCAGGAGCCAGATCCTATAGGACCTTGAAAATAACAGTTTAAAATATGGATCGATTCCAAATACAGTTTAAAGCACTGGAACATTTTACACAGCAGGGCAGTGTGTTATGATTTATGTTTTACAATGATCACTCTGGCCATCCAGTAGCAAATAAGTAGTAGAGACATAGTAACAGAAATAAGAAAATCATATAAAAGACTATTGCAATGGTCCAAGTTAATGTTGATAGTGGCTTGGATTATGTTTCTGGTACTCTGCCAGGCATTTGGTGTGAAAATGTTTTGATTTAATATGTAAGAACTTTTCTATGACTCCAGCCTGAGTGACAGAGTGAGACCATGTCTCTAAAAAGAAAATACATAAAATATAGAACATAACTATTATATTGAGTTTTATGGAAACTTCTAGCAACTAATTACATGTAGAATTCCTTTAGGGACAACACTGTTGAGCCCATGCCTCAGCAGGCTGACTATTCGTTCAGTAGTCTTCCTCTTTCAGACAGCACCACTGTGCCCCCTCCACATGTGATGCTAACAACATCAGAAAGTCAAACCAAATTATTTAAAATACTATTTGAAGATGAAATATAGCAAACTACAGTTTGAATTCTGTGGTGGGTCACCTCTTAAGGCTCAGACTGAGTTCTGTGGTGGGTTACCTCTTAAGAGCTGAAAGTGGAAAATGGTTAGAAGGGAACAGGAAAAAGTGTGGGGAAATAGCACAAATTTATTCCACTGTCATGTCAGATGAAATTAAAGTTGAAATCCTTGGCTTATTCATAAAACTGTGGTGTATCATGTGAAGTCTTTGCATAATGAATGACTAAGCAATGTTTTCAGTTTATGCTGTTGAATTATTAACAGATATGGTGGAGTTTACAAATACCAGAAAGTTCAGTTTACCCAACAGGTATTTCTTGAAGGACCACTGTACATAGATTAAACCAGGAAACAGGAGGAAATTTTAATTCTTGACTTAGAAGTCCTAGAGGACTAGAGGAGGCCACAATTTAGTAATGGCTTTGATTTTTAAATCTTTACAGCCTACTTTTTGATTGTTGGTTTGCAGGTTTTCTTTGTTTGTTTTTATTTGCCCACTTTATTTCCCTTGATACTGTCTTCTTTATATGCAAACTTTCAACAAAAGGAGTCTTTGTGAATTGCAGTATTTTCTTTAACACAGCCCCATTCCCATGGATGTCTTTATTATTTAGCGAAATTGTTATTATCCCCTAAATTTTTGTCCAGAGGGTAAATTGCTCCTTAGGTTCTTTTAATGTTCTAATCACCATGAAATGTAATGAACCTGCCTCTGGTCTTATCTTTTGTTCAAAGTAGCTAGGTACCATTAAACTAGATCTTGATTTTGTGATCAAATGGCAAAAGCACTTTCTTAGTAAAAGGAATATATTGTCTGCCATGTGGGTGTCATTTAAAAATAACAAAATACATTTTTTTTGCACCGTGACTTCCATCGTGCTTATGATATCCTTATTAGAAATGATAATTCCTTTTGCTTTGAAATGATTTTTCCTTGACTTTTTTACACTTGCACAAAATTTATATTTCCATATGGCTTTTATAAAAATACCTTTCTGATGCTCACATTGTCACTAATAATGTGAATGATAATCAAGATATACAACATATGTAACTATATACATGAAGGGATTATCTACATGATTTTATGTCACCTTCACAACAACCTATAAAGTATGCATAACATAGATTTTGCAAAATCTGCATTTTTATAAAACTGGCATTGTTTGTTCACTGTCTTTATAAAAATCCCCACTATAACGTAAGCACGGTGAAGTCAAGGATTTTGTCTGTTTCCCTGTTATTCTTCAGTGCTTGCCTGATGCCAGATCCAAAGGTGATATTTAACCTGACTTTCTAAATACATGACAGTCAGAGATTAAATGGCTTGCCTGCAGTAACACAACTACTGTAAAGGAGTCCTGCTCCAAAGACTGTTCCTAGTGAGCTTTATACGTAGTTTCAAGAGGGACATTCATAGTCCTGCTGGATTTATCTAATAATGGTGGAGCTAAAGATCTAATACATTTTATATTATCTAATTTGGCAGAATGTTTTATTCTAGATAAATAGCATCAGATTCTTATTAAACACAAATGACTTGCTGTAGGGCTTTTCTTCTTCATGTTCCAATTTAGTCCTAACGGAAGTAACTGAGTGATGAATGTCAACTTCCCCTTTCTCAGATAACCCATATAAAGTTATGTTTTTCATAGGCTATGTAATTAAAGTCTTCCTATCCTACCATAAATGAGTTTAGACATAGTTAATTCTCCTTTCTGGGGAAATTATTGATCTTTCCGTCATTTTTTGAATGACAAACATTGGGTGATTTCACATTTCCTGCTGCAGTGAGTTTCAGCTCCTCCTCTGAGCATTCAAGATGCTTGCTTTTCTTACACTCTCTTCTAAACATTGAAACCCAGTTATATCTTCAGTCCTGACTTCTAGAAAATTCTACTGATATTGAGGAAAAAGAAAAAAGGAATTAGGCAGATATATTCTAAACATTGAAACCCAGTTATATCTTCAGTCCTGACTTCTAGAAAATTCTACCGATATTGAGGAAAAAGAAAAAAGGAATTAGGCAGATAGCTAGCACAAGTCCTTGGTAGAATTCCTTTTTTTCTAACAAAGGAACAGCTTAAAAGATCAGGCCGCAAGCATAGAAAAGGAGGCAAGGTCCACTATACAGATGCTTTCTGTGTAAGTTTACTAGGAAGGGTCACAGATACCTGTGTTAGGCTTCAGTGAGCGCATTCCTTTCCTTTTCTGGACATACTCAGATAAGGGTGCTTGCACAGGGGAGGGGGAAGGGAGGTTTGCATGAAACGTGCCTAAGAGGAGTAACACAAAACCCAGCACGTTCACAATGGAGAATCCCACCCTTACACATATGCAGTAAGGGAAATGAAACAATATGGAGTAACTTAGGTTGAGCCCACATGTATACTAAAAGGATAGGGAGGAGCTGTCAGGAATTCACACCTTATGCAAATGAAATACCTAGTCCTAACCAGTTCTTCAGATCTTCGATAAATATCACACCCTACAAGACTGTTTATAAAATCCCTAGTATTCAACTTTAGAATGACAGCCCTATTTCGGGCCCCCTCTCCATTGCTGAGAGCTTTCTCCTTTTGCGTATTAAACTTTTGCTCCAACCTCACCCTTGTGGCCATATTCCTTAATTATCTTGGTGGTGAGAAAAAGAACTCCAGGTCTTATTTTGAACAACAAAACTGAAACATTGTGGTGCACTGGCAAGGCTGGTGCAATATCGTGTAACCTAGGGAGGCTGGAGGGCTATCTCTTTAGCCTAGGCTGAGATCATCCACTTGTGTACCTTTGTTTGTGCTGTTGTTATTGGTATACCCGAGCGAGTTTAAACAGAAGCACCACACACTGAGTTTGAGAGTCTACCTTTATTTGGCTAGTGTCCGAGAGTCAGCTGAGCTCAAACTCTTGGCTCAGAACAAAGGGCTGTCATCATTTTTATACCAGTTTAGGGTCAGGGGACGATAAGCAGATTATTACAGAAGCAGAAGGAGCAGGTTAGGGGAAAAGGGGGGTCAACAAAAAGTTCTACTTAAAATTGTTTTTTTACTCAGGATGTAGGGTAGCAGTATGGGGTAACAGTTACATAGTTGCAGATACAGGATGTACAGGGCTGGTGGGCCCTGTTTCTCAGAAAATTGGTTACAAAGATGCCAGGTGTCTCAGACGGCAAGCTTTTGGAACAGAATGCCCTACATAGCTCAGGGTGGGCAAAATGGAGTTAGCAGGATTGTTTAAAATGTATTCATTAGAGCCAAGCTCAAGCTAGGGTATTTCATTATCACCTCAAATAACACCAGCTTACATGAAGCTTACATGAAGTAAGTAAGTCTGCTTACATGAAGCTTGCTGTCTCCCAGGGCAGAACAGAGGTAACATTTCCTTTTACAACTTGTGTCTCTCTTATGACTCTCTCCCATGGACTAGGCCAATGGTGTATGCCACATCCCCTGGGGGTGGCAGCCTTTTGTGACAAGGCCTGATTTTGAATCTCTGTGAGTGCCTTAAGCAATGCCTACTTCACAGTGAACAGAATGTTCTGCGCTTAGTAGAAGGGTTCTGTGCTTAGCAGAAGGCTTCATGTCATTTCTCCCTTTGCTCTTTCCATGAGACAACCCTCGATTCTGAACAATCAGGATCTTGAATATCAGTTTAGAAGGATTTAGATTCTTTAGGTTGGACCATCTATATAGACAACAGAATTTCTCTTTGAATATTAACACCCCTTTATTCTTCCCCAGTTAAGGACATTCCTCGAAGGAAGGGTCAGAAGGAGGGAAAAATACAAGTCCCTCAAATATAAATGCTGTGATTATTTTTATAATACGTGGGGTGGCGTTGATACAATCCACTAGCTCCCCGCATATGGTACACACCAATTCTTTATTTTTCCCATTCAGTAATTTGTTCATTCAGAATCTGTCTTGGACAGTCACCAGATAATTCCCTTCTTTCTTTGATTGTTCTCCCTTTTCTTCAGTTTTTAGTTCTTTTGTCCTCTTCTACCTCTTTCAAGATCCCATTATTTCATACTAGACAGGTACTTCCTGCACACAGAAGCCTTATGTGTTTTGGGAAAGCAGTTTAGGTTCTTGATGTGCTTTATGGTGAAAAACTGTTGGCAAACAAACTTTTATTTGAATAATACATGTTTTTTCACAATATAACTTTAATGAAGGATCTAGAATGTGAGAACTGTGAAAAATACATGTGCCATGTGAGCAGGACCTTGTTAGCTCATTATAGAATTCCCTGATCTTAGTAAGTACTCAAGAAATATTTGTTAAATATATGTCTGCCCCTCTGCTTTCTTTTTTTAAACTAAATACTTAGGGGTGAGAATGTCGAGAGATATGAAACAAAACGTCTGGGAGATGGAAAGAAATTATCTTGCTACAAATAAAAATGAGATGAACTGATGTTTTAATGTTTCTTCAGTGTTGCCACCTCTATTAAGGACCTCTCAATTCTTCAAATACAGAATAAGGAATTTAACCTGTCACAGTGTCATTTTGAAAGGGTTTGCATTTTGAGTACAAGGAATTCAAGTCCTGTCTCTGGTTTTGTTTAGGAAAAATTTAATAGCACAATATAAATAGCACCACAGAGAGACTTACCTTGCGGGCAATTTGGACTTTCAATCACTACTCTTGGTTACTGTTTCATTCAAAGAACTTTCAGTCAGCCTTTTTCCCTCTTGCAATGAGGTTCACACATCTTTTATCCTTTGGCATCTTGAAATCATAGTTGAAACACTTTGCTAATGTAAGACATTCCCATTGTTTTTGGCAGTATATGATTTAGGTTTTTTGATACAATTTTAGTTTCCTTGGCTGGCTTTGCTTTAAAGCTGTTTTGCCCAGACTACTCTAATGACAAAGGGTATTTTGTGTATGGTTTCTCATGACAGAAAGGAGAAATTTTAAACTCTTCTTAGCAAATGTGGAGAGAAGCAGGAGTTTGCCTTCATCAGTAGTGGTTAAAATCAACCAATCCATCTACCTTGCCATCTATATCTTCTAAGAGCTTCTGCTAATTATCCTCATTTACCTACTTCATACTCTTGTGGAAGCTATTCCATATTTGAGTTGACTCTTTTTTTTCGAGAAGCAATGTCTGATCACATTCCATTCTTGCCTCTTCTGAAAGATGTCTATCTCATCCTTTGACTTTTGCTGTATTCGGGGGCTGAACTTGAGATATTTTCTGTCTGTATCTTATCTTGCCTACTATGTTCCAAGCCACTTAAATACAGGAAATATTTCTTTTACATTTTTTATATTTCTCAAAAACACTATAGGTATTGAGGCCCCATTAAATATATATATTTTTTTCAGGGCCATATATATATATATATATATATATATATATATGTGTATATATATAAATATATATATTTTTTTTCTGGTAACTCTGCACAAGGGAGGCAGGACTGGGAGTTAGAAAATGCAGCATGAGAAGTTTCATCTTAAATGAAGCTATACATTTAGCATTCTTGGTGATCTAACCCTATCTGTCCAAGGAATATGGCTCAAAGAATAATCGTTATGCAAACTCAGGGCCTCTCTCTGTCCCAAAGCTAGTGTGGGCTGTAAATACTGCTTGACTTCTCTTTCTTTAAAGGGTACAAAGTCTGTGTTGTATATTGTGTGTGTGCATGATGTGTTGTTTTGGAGAATGAGCAACAGCAGGTCCAGGCCAGGAGTGGAGCTTGCAGCTGTCAATAATCCTTAGGTGACTTTTCCAAACAGACAGTGAGTAAGTTCTAAAACTACTCTAACCATACATTTGGAATTAAAGACATGTTCTTATTATAGCCCAGAAGGACTTCCATAGCCCTTATTTTCCACTGCACCAGTATCTTGAACCAGTTTTCCTCCTATACACAACATCTGAGAAATACTGGCTTTCCTTTGGTCTGTGTGGCACATGCTGGGTCTTCCCATGGGCCAGAGCTCTCTTATTGAGGACTGCTGCTAAATCCCTAATCCACATTCCATTTGTGATCTTTCTGGTTAACTCCTTTGTGTCTTTTAGATCTTAGTACAAATGTTATTCCTTCAGGAAGATGTCCTTGCCACCCCAATTGAAATGGTTGAAGTTTGATTCCATAGGTTATTCTTATTTACAGTTTATTCTTTCCTTTACGGTATCACAATTTGTAAAACTGCCATGATTTCTTTTTAAATGTCTCATTAAATGCAAAAAGTGAGGTTTACTGCTATATTGACAATGCTCTGCATGAGGTCTGGCACATAGTAAATCTCAATATTTTATTTTTTGTGTGTGAATGAACTGCCAAGGAAAACTAAGGAAACAGCAGATCTAAACTATGTAGCCAAAGGAAGGGATTGTTATCTCTTGGTATAAAATATAAATGATGCATCTGAAAGAAATTTATGCAGTGTTTCCTCTTCTCTGTAAACATCAATGTGTGTTTTTATAGAGAATGGGTGGTTCAAGAGTATTTTTAAAATGATAAGTGTGTCTCCAGGTTTTTCAGTGATGCTTATTCACTTTGTCTGGTACACTGTTTTTACAAGTGGCAACTCCGTTTTTACTCCCTCTTCACATACGCTATCTTTTAATTTGGTAATTTCCATTTGTCTTCCAGCTTGCAGTCCAAACCTATACCCTCAGGAAGACTTTCTGTGGTTTTATAAATTAAGCTAAACCTTTTACTATATACTGTTAAAGCACTCTGTCCATTGCTTTTCTAAAACTTCTCACATTTCATTCACTCAGTATTCAACAAATGTCCATGTGCAATAAAATCTTGATTCATCAGGTTTGGGAGATTCCAACACTGTACATTCCAAAAAAAGAACTGTCCCTTGACTGGCTTCTGAGAGATCACATTGAAACGTCCCTTGAAATACACTGCCCGTTAAAAGTATCTCTTTGTATACCTGGGACCATGGGCTCTGGCAGGTACTTTATGCTAACACTGTGACTTATGGTGGAGCCTTGGGCAATGCTATCAGTTTGACTTCGAAAGGGACTAAAGATCAAGTAACTAAGGTCAGTTACATGGGGTCCATGCCTATGTGAGTGACTCCAAACAAAAACCTTGGCTAAGAAGGGCCAGGTGTGCTTCTCTGGTAAGCAATACATGCTATGTGTTGTCATATATCATTGCTGGGAGAATTAAGTGTTGTCTATATGACTCCCTGTGGAGAGGAAAACTGGAAACTTGGGCCAGTTCTCTCTTGAACTCTCCTATATGTGCCTTTTTTTCTTTGTTGATATTAATCTGTATCATTTTGCTGCAATAAGCCATAACCATGAGTAGAACACCTTTACTGAACTCTGTGAGTACTTCTAGTAAATCACTGAACCTGAGGGTGATATGGGGACCTTGACAGTACAGGTCTGACATGTGGGATATCTACAAGGGGAAGAATATACAGTGATGAAACAAGTAGACACAAGGTAGCCGTTTTTTCTAAAAGATAGATTTGCTGATGGAGGAGTCAAACTGTAAAAAGACAAATACATAGTTACAAGTAAAAGTAAGCCCTATAAGCAATACAAACAGGTTAAAACCACAGAGTTTAGTAGAAGAATCTGTGTTTCTTGCCAGACTATCAACTCTGTGAGAGAAACTGTGCTTTTGATTTACAATTTATCTTTAAAATGTAACAGATTTCTGGCAGAGAATAGATACTCAATGAATACTTGTTGACTTAAATAAAATCAAATACCTATTTCCTCTCCCACAGCTGTCTTTTTCCTCCCTGAAATTTTCATGGGCAGAGTGAATTGAATTTGGGATGATAAAATGTACAGGACACAGCTAGGTTACATATTAAACTCTGTGTGTGTGTGTGTTTTTTGTGTGTGTGTTTGTGTGTGTGTATGTGTGTGTACGTGCGCGCGTGCACGCGCGCACGTGTGTGTTTCCCCTCATAGACAAAAGGCTCAGCTGACTTTAGAAAATAAAAGACTTCTCTGGTTTGGTGACTGGGGTTTTGAAAATTTTGTTGTTATTTCGGTCTCATCATAAGTAAGTAACTTCATATTAAAAAACATTTAGCTGATATAAAAATAAACAGAATACAAAGAAAGATACAAATGCTTAATAACATGACTATTTGGTAATGTTAAACAGGTAAAGGATTTATGGCACTTGGAAGGTGAACGTAGAGTACCATCAGATTTGCTTTTAAATTCTAATTGCTAAAGTGCACATATATTAATTTCTACATTTTAAAATCATTATTAAAAGTTAATTTTGTTGGCTGAGGGTGGTGGCTCATGCCTGTGAGGTTGAGCACTTTGGGAGGTCAAGGTGGGCGAATCACTAGAGGTCAGGAGTTCAAGACCAGCCTGGCCAACGTGGTGAAAAGCTGCCTTTAAAAATATAAAAATTTGCTCAGCATGGGGGTGCACGCTTCTAGTTCTAGCTACTTGGGAAACTGAGGCAGGAGACTTGCTTGAATCTGGAAGGTGGAGGTTGCAGTGAGCCAAGATCACTCCAGCCTCGGTGACAGTGTGATATTCCATATAAAAAAAAAGTTAATTTTGTGAAATCATCATCTTTGTAACAGGTTGAAATATACACCACTTACCACTTTTTTGTTCCTCTAAGGTGTTTGTACAGCAATGTACTCTAGATACTCCACCTGTGTTTATTGTGCACACTGCAGAGCCCAGGCAAGTTTAAATACTGATCATTTATTAATTTTTTTTTTGAGGAACTAGACTATACTGTGCTCCTTCAAATATCTTTCTATGATATTGGGCCAAGTTAGAAGGTGCCAAATAAATGATGTCCTGTAGAAATTTAAATGTTGTAACAGTAGTAACATATTCTGTTGTTTTACAGTTAAAATATTATGACTGCACATTGTCTTTAATTGTATCAGTTGACCAGAACTAGATCTTCTCTTCTTTTTAGAGGTGCTGCCACTACTTGCAGAGATGTGTGATAGAGGTCTGGTGCTAGCAATGTGTTTTGATGTGTGTGTGTGTGCGTGTGTGTGTGTGTGTGTTTGTGTGTGTGTGTGTGTGTGTGTGTTAGGCCTTAAATAAAAAATGCTTTTTTCCATTCCTGTGTGTCAAAGGAAAATAATGATGGGTTTATGAGAGATCACGCAGATCACTTCTATGAAATGTTTGCCTGTGATCAAGAGTGGTTGTAATGGGGGTGATGAAAATTATTTTAGGAAAAATTTTTCTTTGTTATTTATGCTCTTTAAAAAAGTATATACATATATATATATATGTATGTATGTATATATATTTTTAAAATATATATAAAATATTATAAATTTTTTTTTCTTTTTGTTAATTGCATTTTAGGTTTTGGGGTACATGTGAAGAACATGCAAGATTGTTGCATAGGTACACACATGGCAGTGTGACTTGCTGCCTTCCTCCCCATCACCTAATCTGGCGTTTGTCCCCATGCTATCTCTCCCCAACTCCCCACCCCCTGCTTTCCCTCCCCTATTTCTCCCTGACGGACCCCAGTGTGTGATGCTCCCCTCCCTGTTTCCATGTGTTCTCATTGTTCAACACCCAACTATGAGTGAGAACATGCGGTGTTTGATTTTCTGTTCTTGTTTCAGTTTGCTGAGAATGATGGTTTCCAGGTTCATCCATGTCCCTATAAAGGACACGAACTCATTGTTTTTGATGGCTGCATAATATTCCATGGTGTATATATGCCATATTTTCCCTGTGCAGTCTATTATTGATGGGCATTTGGGTTGATTCCAGGTTTTTGCTATTGTAAACAGTGCTGCAATGAACATTCGTGTGCACGTGTCCTTATAGTAGAACGATTTATAATCCTTTGAATATATACCCAGTAATGGGATTGCTGGGTCAAGTTGAATTTCTATTTCTAGGTCCTTGAGGAATCGCCACACTGTCTTCTGCAATGGCTGAACTAATTTATACTCCCACCAACAGGGTAAAAGTGTTCCTATTTCTCCACATCCTCTCCAGCATCTGTTGTCTCCAGATTTTTTAGTGATCGCCATTCCGACTGGTGTGAGATGGTATCGCAATGTAGTTTTTATTTGCATTTCTCTAATGACCAGTGATGATGAGCATTTTCTCATATGTTTGTTGGCCTCATGTATGTCTTCTTTTGTAAAGTGTCTGCTCATATCCTTTGCGCACTTTTGAATGGGCTTGTTTGTTTTTTTCTTGTAAATCTGTTTTAGTTCTTTGTAGATTCTGGATATCAGCCGTTTGTCAGATGGGTAGAAGGCAAAATTATTTTCCTGTTCTATTGGCTGCCAGTTCACTCTAATGACTGTTTCTTCTGCTGTGCAGAAGCTGTGGAGTTTGATTAGGTCCCATTTGTCTATTTTGGCATTTGTTGCCGATGCTTTTAGTGTTTTAGTCATGAAGTCCTTGCCTACGCCTATTTCCTGAATGGTTTTGCCTAGATTTTCTTCTAGGGTTTTTATGGTGTTAGATCTTATGTTTAAGTCTTTAATCCATCTGGAGTTAATTTTAGTGTAAGGTGTCAGGAAGGGGTCTAGTTTCTGCTTTCTGCACATGGCTAGCCAGTTTTCCCAACACCATTTATAAACAGGGAATCCTTTCCCCATTGCTTGTTTTTGTCAGGTTCGTCAAAGATTGGATGGTTGTAGATATGTTGTATTGCCTTCGAGACCTCTTTTCTGTTCCATTGGTCTATATCTCTGTTTTGGTACCAGTACCTTGCTGTTTTGATTACTGTAGCCTTGTAGTATAGTTTGAAGTCTGGTAGTGTGATGCCTCCCGCTTTGTTCTTTTTGCTTAGAATTGACTTGGCTATGCGGGCTCTCTTTTGTTTCCATATGAAGTTTAAGGTGGTTTTTTCCAGTTCTGCAAAGAAGGTCATTGGTAGCTTGATGGGGATAGCATTGAATCTGTAAATTGCTTTGGGCAGTATGGCCATTTTCACGATATTGATTCTTCCTAACCATGAACATGGAATGTTTCTCCATCTGTTTGCATCCTCTCTTATTTTGTTGAGCAGTGGCTTGTAGTTCTCCTTGAAGAGGTCCTTTACATCCCTTGTTAGTTGTATTCCTAGGTATTTTATTCTCTTTGTGGCAATTGTGAACGGAAGTTTGTTCTTGATTTGGCTGTATTTAAGTCTGTTATTGGTGTATAGGAATGCATGTGATTTTTGCACATCCATTTTGTATTCTGAGACTTTGCTGAACTTGCTTATCAGTTTCAGGAGATTTGGGGCTGAGACGATGGTGTCTTCTAGATATACAATCATGTCGTCTGCAAATAGAGACAATTTGAC
The DNA here is from genome assembly GCF_009761245.1 of Sapajus apella. Lineage (NCBI taxonomy): Eukaryota > Metazoa > Chordata > Mammalia > Primates > Cebidae > Sapajus > Sapajus apella. Next base: position 7,520,408 of record NW_022437019.1, read on the forward strand.
TTCCTCCTTTCCTATTTGAATGCCCTTTATTTCTTTTTCTTGCCTGATTGCTCTGGCTAGAACTTCTAATACTATATTGAATAGCAGTGGTGAGAGAGTGCATCCTTGTCTTGTGCCACATTTCAAGGGGAATGCTTCCAGTTTTTGCCCATTCAGTATGATATTGGCTGTTGGTTTGTCATAAATAGCTTTTATTATTTTGAGATACGTTCCATCAATACCTAGCTTATTGAGGGTTTTTAGCATAAAGGGCTGTTGAATTTTGTCAAAGACCTTCTCTGCATCAATTGAGATAATCATGTGGTTTTTGTCTTTGGTTCTGTTTATGTGGTGAATTACGTTTATAGACTTGCGTATGTTGAACCAGCCTTGCATCCCGGGCTGAAGCCTAGTTGATCATGGTGGATAAGCTTTTTGATGTGCTGTTGCAATCGGCTTGTCAGTATTTTATTGAAATTTTTGCATCTATGTTCATCGTGGATATTGGCCTGAAGTTTTCTTTTCTTGTTGAGTCTCTGCTGGGTTTTGGAATCAGGATGATGTTGGCCTCCTAAAATGATTTGGGAAGAATTCCCTCTTTTTGTATTGTTTGGAATAGTTTCACAAGGAATGGTACCAGCTCCTCTTTATATGTCTGGTAGAATTTGGCTGTGAACCCGTCTGGACCTGGGCTTTTTTTGGGTGGTAAGCTCTTAATTGCTGCCTCAACTTCAGACCTTGTTATGGGTCTGTTCAGGGTTTTGGCTTCTTCCTGGTTTAGGCTTGGGAGGAGGCAAGTGTCCAGGAATTTATCCATTTCTTCCAGGTTTATTAGTTTATGTGCATAGAGTTGTTTGTAATAATCTCTGATGATGGTTTGAATTTCTGTGGAATCTGTGGTGATATCCCCTTGATCGTTTTTTATTGCATCAATTTGGTTATTCTCTCTTTTTTATTGATCTGGCTAGTGGTCTGTCTATTGTGTTGATCTTTTCAAAAAACCAGCTCCTGGATATATTGATTTTTGAAGGGTTTTTTGTGTCTCTGTCTCCTTCAGTTCTGCTCAGATCTTAGCTATTTCTTGTCTTCTGCTAGACTTTGAGGTTTTTTGATCTTGCTCCTCTAGCTCTTTCAGTTTTGACGATAGGGTGTCAATTTTTGATCTCTCCTTGCTTCTCATGTGGGCACTTATTGCTATATATTTTCCTGTAGAGACTGCTTTAAATGTGTCCCAGATATTCTGGTATGTTGTGTCTTCATTCTCGTTGGTTTCGAAGAACATCTTTATTTCCGTCTTCATTTCATTGTTTATCCAGTCAACATTCAAGAGCAAGTTGTTCAGTTTCCATGAAGCTGTGCGGTTCTGGGTTAGTTTTTGAATTCTGAGTTCTAACTTGATTGCACTGTGGTCTGAGAGACTGTTTGTTACGATTTCCATTCTTTTGCATTTGCTGAGGAGTGATTTACTCCCAATTATGTGGTCAATTTTAGAGTAGGTGTGATGTGGTGCTGAGAAGAATGTATATTCTGTGGATTTGGGGTGGAGAGTTCTTTAAATATCTATTAGGTTTGCTTGGTCCAGGTCTGAGTTCAAGTCCTGGATATCCTTGTTAATTTTCTGTCTCGTTGATCTGTCTAATATTGACAATGGGGTGTTAAAGTTGCCCACTATTGTTGTATGGGAGTCTAAGTCTCTTTGTAAGTCATTAAGAACTTGCCTTATGTATCTGGTTGCTCCTGTATTGGGTGCGTATATATTTAGGATCGTTAGCTCTTCTTGTTGCATTGATCCTTTTACCATCATGTAACGTCCCTCTTTGTCTCTTATGATCTTTGTTGCTTTAAAGTCTAATTTATCAGAGATGAGAATTGCAACTCCTCCTTTTTTTTTTGCTGTCCATTTGCTTGGTAAATCTTCCTCCACCCCTTTATTTTGAGCCTTTGTGTATCCTTGCATGTGAGATGGGTTTCCTGGATACAGCACACCGATGGGTTTTGGCTTTTTATCCAATTTGCCAGTCTGTGTCTTTTGATTGGGGCATTTAGTCCATTTACATTTAGGGTTAATATTGTTATGTGCAAATTTGATACTGCCATTTTGGTGCTAGCTGGCTGTTTTGCCCTTTAGTTGAGCTGGCACTTGTTGTTCCTTTATATGTGTAGAGCCTCTTTCAGGAGTTCTTGTAGAGCTGGCCTGGTGGTGACGAAATCTCTGAGTACTTGCATGTTCCCAAAGGATTTTATTTTTCCTTCACTTATGAAGCTTAGTTTGGCTGGATAGGAGATTCTGGGTTGAAAGTTCTTTTCTTTAAGGATGTTGAATATTGGCCCCCACTCTGTTCTGGCTTGTAGCGTTTCTGCTGTGAGTCTGATGGGCTTCCCTTTGTGGATAACCCGACCTTTCTCTCTGGCTGCCCTTAGTATTTTCTCCTTCATTTCAGCCCTGGTGAATCTGATGATTATGTGCCTTGGGTTGCTCTTCTTGACGAATATCTTTGTGGTCTTCTCTGTATTTCCTGGACTTGAATATTTGCCTGCCTTGCTAGGTTGGGGAAGTTTTCCTGGATAATATCCTGAAGAGTATTTTCCTGCTTGGATTCATTCTCTTTGTTGCATTCAGGCATGCCTATCAAACGTAGATTAGGTCTTTTCACATAGTCCCACATTTCTTGGAAATTTTGTTCATTCCTTTTTACCCTTTTTTCTCCAGTCTTGCCTTCCCGTTTTATTTCATTGAGTTGATCTTCGACCTCTGATATCCTTTCTTGCGCTTGGTCAATTCGGCTGTTGATACTTGTGCATGCTTTGCGAAGTTCTCGTGTTGCGTTTTTCAGTTCCATCAATTCACTTGTATTCCTTTCTATTTTGTCCATTCTCATTAGCATTTCGTCAAATCTTTTTTCAAGGTTATTAGTTTCTTTGCATTTGGTTAGAACATGTTCTTTAAGTTCACAGAAGTTTCTTACTACCCACCTTCTGAAGTCTGATTCTGTCATTTTATCACACTCGTTCTCCCTCCAACCTTGTTCCCTTGCTGGTGAGGAGTTGTGATCCCTTGTAGGAGGAGAGGTGTTCTGGTTTCGGGTGTTTTCATCCTTTTTGCGCTGGTTTCTTCCCATCTTTAAGGATTTATCCACCTGTTGACTTTGTAGTTGCTGGCTTTCAGATTGGGTCTCAAATCTTTCAGATTGACGTTCTGTTTGATGAGGTTAGTTCTTTTTCTTGGTTTTCCTTCTGAGAGTCTGGCCCCTCTGCTATAGGTCTGCTGAGGTTCACTCTGGGCCCTGCTTGCCTGGGGTTCACCTGCGGAAGCTGCTGAACAGTAAGGGTTGTTACCAGTTTTCTTCTTCTGCTATCTTTGTCCCAGAAGGATACCCGCCTAGTGTCAGTCTGATCTCTCCTCTATGAGGTGTGTCTTTGGATATATAGGGATCAGGGAGCTGCTTGAGGAGACGGTCTCTTCTTTATAGGAGCTCAAATGGTGAGCTGTGAGCTCTGTTGTTGTTCATTCAGAGCTGCTGGACAGGTACGTTTAGGTGTGCTGCAGCAGAACTCATAAACTGCTTTTTATTCCCAGGTGCTCTGTCCCAGGGATTTAGGGCTTTATTTATGAGTTTCCGTTATGCTGCTGCCTTCTTTTTTTTTTTTTTTTCTTCAGACTTGCCCTGCCCAGCAAGGAGGCAGCCTAGTCACTGTCTGCCTGTAGAGGCTTTGCTGAGCTGCTGTGGGCTCCGCCCAGCTGCCGAGTGAACTTCCCGGCAGTCCTGTTTATATGGGTGTAGTTAGAACTGCTTTGGCGATGGTGGCCTGCCTCTGTTGAGGCGGAGTCTCTCTGCTGTGGCGGGTTGCCTTGGCAATGGCGGGCTGCCTCAGCAGTGGCGGGTTGCCTTGGCAACGGCGGGCTGCCTCAGCAATGGCGGGTTGCCTTGGCAACGGCAGGCTGCCTCAGCATTGGCTGAATACCTCCGTCGTGGCGGGCTGCCTCAGTAATGGCAGACACCCCTCCCCCACAGAGCTGGACCATCCCGGGTTCAGCTGCCCTTGCTGTGAAACTCTCAATCCAGAGTTTCTGATTGCTGTTCTTTTGTAGGGGTGGGACCAGCCGAGCCTGATCTCCTGGCTTCCTGCCTCAGATCCTTTTTTAAGTTTGTGTTCCAGTCGCCTGTTGAAGAGGTGCCGGGGTCTGTTTGTTTTCCCCTGCGGCCACTCACTGCACTGGCTTAAACAGCGGCACTGAGATTTGTGGCGCTTTTTTTTTTTATTTGCCCTGGAATCTACTGTCCTGGTTCTCTGTTCAGTCCCCTTTTTAAACAGATGAATGGGCGACTATTGTGGCTCCAATCACCAGCCAAAAGGGCACCTGGACTGGTGTATTTTGTATGGAGAACCGCTGCTCTGGAGTGCCGACAAAGCTGCCGCGTGGGGCAAAGCAGCGGCGCTGGCTGGCACAGCCGCGCTGGCCGAAACAGCCGCGCTGGTGACCTGTGGAGCTCCTCCGCCTGGGAATTTCCCAGTCCGTCGGCAATAAAAATGCGGCGTCCACTCACCGTCTGCGCTTTCACTGGGAGCTGCAATCCTGAGCTGTTCCTAAACGGCCATCTTGGATCCTCCTTAGTTTTTTTTTTTTATCTTGCTCCTCTAGCTCTTTCAATTTTGATGATAGGGTGTCAATTTTAGATCTCTCCTTACTTCTCATGTGGGCATTTATTGTGATATATTTTCTTCTAGACACTGCTTTAAATGTGTCCCAGGGATTCCGGTATGTTGTGTCTTCATTCTCGTTGGTTTTGAAGAACATCTTTATTTCTGCCTTCATTTCATTGTTTATCCAGTTAACATTCAGGAGCCAGTTATTCAGTTTCCATGAAGCTCTGCGGTTCTAAGTTAGTTTCTGAATTCTGAGTTCTAACTTGAATGCATTGTGGTCTGAGAGACTGTTTGTTATGATTTCCATTCTTTTGCATTTGCTGAGGAGTGATTTACTCCCAATTATGTGGTCAATTTTAGAGTAGGTGCCGTGTGGTGCTGAGAAGAATGTATATTCTGTCGATTTGGGGTGGAGAGTCCTGTAAATGTCCATTGGGTTTGCTTGGTCCAGGTCTGAGTTCAAGTCCTGGATATCCTTGTTAATTTTCTGCCTCATTGATCTGTCTAATATTCACAATAGGGTGTTAAAGTCTCCCACTATAATTGTGTGGGAGTCTATGTCTCTTTGTAAGTCATTAAGAACTTGCCTTATGTATCTGGGTGCTCCTGTATTGGGTGCGTATATATTTAGGATCATTAACTCTTCTTGTTGCATTGATCCGTTTACCATTATGTAATGTCCTTCTTTGTCTCTTTTGATCTTTGTTGGTTTAAAGTCTATTTTATCAGTGATGAGAATTGCGACTCTTGCTTTTTTTTTTGCTCTCCATTTGCTTGGTAAATCTTCCTCCACCCCTTTATTTTGAGCCTTTATGTATCCTTGCATGTGAGATGGGTTTCCTGAATACAGCACATCGATGGGTTTTGGCTTTTTATCCAATTTGCCAGTCTGTGTCTTTTGATTGGGGCATTTAGTCCATTTACATTTAGGGTTAATATTGTTATGTGTGAATTTGATCGTACCATTTTGATGTTAGCTGGCTGTTTTTCCCATTAGTTGATGCAGTTTCTTCATTGTGTTAATGCTCTTTACCATTTGGTATGCTTTTGGAGCGGCTGGTACTGGTTGTTAATCACTTAATTACCAGCCTTCTGGTGGAAGGACCCTGTCCAAAGTCAGGGTCTGAAATAGGATAGCTCATTGTGCTTGGCTTTGTTAGTCTGGTAGTTAGACAGGTCAAGGGCTTTTTTTCGTGAGGGAGACTTTGGAATACTCACAAGTGGACAAATTCCTTGTCACAGACATGCACCTTGATGAAGTAGTTTGTCCCCGCAACCACCTGGCTCCTGAAGGACACAGCCTTAAACATGGGGAACTTCTTGTTTTCTTTTTCTTCAAGCTGGGACCTCACCTGTTGGGCTATATTCTGGGTTTCGGCAGTGGCCAGCTATGTGGCAGAAGGTGCCCACACATCATCTTGGCAGCAACGGAGGGACTTGGCGAGCAGACTGGGCGAGGGGACGCGGCGGCTCCTCCGCTCCTATAAAAATGTATTTAAAAATATATGTATATTTTTTACCATTGCTTGTTAGTGACGTTTGAAGTGGGAGAAATGACTGCAATATGCCATAATAGGAATAGTATGAGCTTTGGATTGAGACAGGTAAAGGCTTGAAATTTCAATTTTAGCATTCAGTAATTGTATAAACTCAGAAAACAACTTTATTTCTTTAGCCCCAGTTTTTTCATCTATAAAAGAGCACAGAGTACTCTAAGAGCAGGAAAAGGGAGAACTAGCTTAATTTAGAGGTTGCATTTATATTTGTAAATCACTTAATATCTTTCCAATACTTTAATAGGCACAGGCTGGTTTTTCCCCCACAAACTATTTTAATCATCTTCAGGTTGTCTTCGTTCATTCTGTGTTGCTACAACAAAATACCACAGACTGCATAATTTATTTTAAAAAGGCATTTATTTAACTTACAGTTTTGGAGGCTGAGGAGCCCAAGAGCATGATGCAAGCATCTGGTGAGGGCCTTCTTGCTGCATTACAAGTTGGGGGAAGGCATCAAATGATAAGAAGGGTTATGCATGTCAACTCAGGGCTCTCTTTCTCTTCTTACAAAGTTACCAGTCCCATCATGGGTACCCTGCCCCTACTGACCCAGGTAACCTTATTTCATTGTAATTATCTTCGAAAGGTCCCAACTCTAATCTGCATTTGAATTTGGGGATTAGCTTTCCAACACGCAAACTTTAGGAGGACACATTCAAGCCATCACACACATCATTTGTGATGAAGGAATTCTGCCCAAGGATTATGAAGATGGCTGCACACCTGGCATCCCACATTAAACAGATGAACTTGGCAGCAGTGGTTTATTAGTTACATATATTCACAGCCAGAGGAAGGTAAACATTGTGCTATGCAGGGGGCTACACAAGAGCTGCACTCAGGAAGACAGGGAACAACCAGGGGCTGTGGGAAGCAGGCTTTGCAATAACAAGAAGCTAAAGTTACCTCCAGTTCCTGTGTGAGGATGGCATTGGCTTATTTTAAAAATTCTAGGGGCTAGCAAGAAGCTGTAACCTGCTACTCAGGGATGAGCAGGAACTGTTCCTGATCTCCTTGATAGGGAAGGCTGTGTGGCTGGGGAACCTTATAAGCAGAAGCAGGGTGGAGAAGGACACTTGCAATTTGGCCAGATGAGGTTCCCTAGTTTCTCCCAGGTGTCAGGGCATCACTTAATGTTGGGCTTTAATTTTAGGCCTTAAATAATAGATGCTTTCTTTCATTTGTTTATAAAACTAAGACTGTGAAGTAGGTAATGTTGCTGTAAAAATTTTGAAAATTTTAAAAGAATACGATATGTCATAATAAAAAGTAAATTAGAAGGTGAAAGGTTTTGGGATGCGGAGGCAGGTGGATCGCCTGAGGTCAGGAGTTTGAGACCAGCCTGTCCAACATGGTGAAACCCCATCTCTACTACAAATATAAAAAATTAGCTGAGTGTAGTTGTTCATGTCTGTAATCTCAGCTACTTTGGAGGCTAAGGCAGGAGAATCTCCTGAATCTAGGAACTGTAGGTTACAGTGAGCCAAGATCACTCTGCTGCACTCCAGCCTGGGCTACAAGAGTAAAACTCTGTCTTATAAAAAAAAAGGTGAATGGTAAGGTTATTTATGTATAAAATTTATGCATAAAATATCATGTATGAATACATGTAAATCTAGATATCTGTGTGCATATGAGTGCTTTGATATTTAAGAGTTATTCAGTACACCTAGTAAAATGGAAAAAATATTTATCCTTGCAATTATATGGAATTAAGATTATTGATAAGTAAAGTCCTGGTAAAATGAAGGTAAAGTCTGACCAATAAAATGTCTTATCAACTTCTACCAAGACCCCAAGTCTTCCCACTAAAAACACATTCTTGCTTAAAAATCTTCCATCACTTTTCTCTGTTCTCAGGATAAAGATCAACACTTTTTTACTTATGGTGTCTACAGGACCTCACATGTTGAGGGCTGCTTCTCACTTGCATTAATTCATTTACACTGACCTTCCTTCAGCCATGTCTACGTTCCATGTCCACTCCAAACACAAAACTTTGTCCATGTTTTTGAAATCCTTTCTCTTCTTCTGTCTTTCCTTGGTTCTCCTAGTTAACTTAATTTTATTCTCTAGGTTTGCTCAAATAATATTTTTTTTCTGGAGTATTTTCCTGATGTCTCCTTTTAAAAACCCTAATATACTCTCTATCTACTCTTCATAAAACTTACCACATTATATTTATTTATGTGACATTTTATTTATTTTAAGTAATTATAGATTTGTTTATAAGTTAACCTTTGAAGGAAAGGAAATATCTTTTTTACTCTTTTTTTATAATACTTAATTCCTTAAATAGTCTGTTACATAGTAGGGTAGATAATTAATGCATATTGTAAATTGAATTAATAAATTCCATATATTCACAGCATGGTTCAAGTATTATCCCAGCCTGGTGTAGAGTAAGATCTCCTGGGATGACAGGTTACTACATTCTATGTTACCCTTTCATTCAGGTGAATGACTCCTCTACAGTTTGAACCTATAAAAGTATAAGAAAGGAGGCTCTACTGAACTTTGAAAAAAAATCATATCATAAAGACCATATAAATTGTCCATTCTTCAAACAATATTTTCTCTTAAGTTTCAAATAGAATGATATTCCTAGTAGAAGTGGAGGTTTACTGAGAATAGTTATATAAAATCTTATGCTAACACTTAAGAGTATGAGCAAGTAAATTTTAAAAAGCCTAAAAGTATCTAGCAAAAATTCAAGATGCATATTTATAATAATTTTACAGCCAGAAAAATGATGAATATGTGAGTTCTTGTGGCAACAATATTAGAGAAGGAAAAATGCCCTGGTAACTAAAGAGAAAGGGTTGTCTCCACTGATGGGTCAAGTTCTGCTGCACTAGAGGTGCTATTTTTGTTTTCGCTTGTCAGGATCTGTGTTAGTTCATTTCACACTACTATAAAGAACCATCTGAGACTGGATAATTTATTGACAAAAGAGGTTTAATTGACTCGCATATCTTCATTGCTGGGAAGTCCTCAGGAAGCTTACAATCAATGCAGAAGGAGAAGGGGAAGCAAGACACATCTAACATGGAAGCAGTCGTGAGGGGACTGCCACACACTTTAACTATCACAAGAGTAGCATGAGGGAAACTATACCCAGATCCAATCACTTCCCACCAGGTCCATCCTTGACATGTGAGAATTACAATTTAAGATGAGATTTGGGTGGGGATATAGTGCCAAATCATATAATTCTGCCCAGGTTCCCTCCAAAATCTCCTGCCCTTCTCACATTTCAAAACACAATCATGCCTTCCCAACAGTTACTCAAAGTTTTAACTCATTCCAGTATTAATCCAAAATCCAAGTCCATGGTCTCATATGAGACAAAGTACCTTCTACCTATGATCCTGCAAAGTAGAAAGCAAGTTAGTTACTTCTAAGATATGATGGTGGTATAGGAATTGGGTAAATGCTTCCATTCCAAATGGCAGAAATTGGGCATAACAAAGGGGCTACAGACCCCAAGCAAATTTGAAATCCAGCAGAGTAGTCACTGAATCTTATAGCTTCAAAATAATCTCCTTTCACTCTGGTGTCTCACATCCAGGGCATGCTGATGCAAGGGCTGGGCTCCCAAAGCCTTCTGGAGCTCCACCTCTGTGGCTCTGCCAGGTCCAGCCACCGTGGCTGCTTTCATGGGTTAGCATTGAGTGCCTGTGCGGCTTTTCCAGGTACACAATATAAGCTATTGGTGGATCTACCATTCTGGGGTCTGTGGATGCTTGCCTTCTTCTCACAGCTCCAGTAGGCAGTGCCCAAGTGGGAACTCTGTTTGGGGCTACAACTCCATATGACCCTCTGCATTGCCCTAGCAGAGGTTCTCTATGAGAACTCTGCCCCTGCAGCAGACTTCTACCTAGACATCCAATCATTCTCATACATCCTCTGAAATCTAGGTGGAGGCTCTCAAAACTCAGCTCTTGCTTTCTGTGCACCCACAGGCAGCCCAACACAACATAGAAGCCAGCGAGACTTGGGACTTGCACAGTCTGAAGCAAAAACCTGAGTTGTACTTTGACTCCTTTTTGTCACAGCTGCAATTGGAGTAGCTGGTACACAAGTTGCCATGTTCTGAGGCTGTACAGAAGAGTAAGGCCTTGGTTCTGCCCCACAAAACCATTTTTTTCCTCCTAGGCGTCTATTCTTGTTATGGGAGGGGCTGCCTTGAAGGTCTCTGGAATACCGTGAAGACATTTTCCCTATTCTTGGCTATTAACATTTAACATTTGACTTTTCATTACTTTTGCAAATTTCTGAAGCCAGCTTAAATTTGTTCCCAGAAAATGTTTTTCTTTTCTTTTCTTTTCTAGTGAATAGTCAAACTGTAAAATTTCCAACTTTTTATGCTCTGCATCACTTTTAAACATAAGTTTCAATTTCAGACTATCTCTTTGTGAACACATGTGACTGTCTGCTGTTAAGAGCATCCAGGCCACATCCTGAATGCCTTGCTGCCTAGAAATTTCTTCGACTAGTTACCCTAAATCATGGCTCTCAAGTTCAAAGTAACACAGATCTTAAAATTGAGGCAAAATGCCACCAATCTTTTTGCTAAAGCATAGTAAGGGTGACCATTACCCCAGTTCCCAATAAGTTCCTCATTTTCATCTGAGACCTCCTCAGCCTGGACTTCATTGTTTAAATCACTATCAGCATTTTTGTCAAAACCATTTAACAAGTCTTTAGGAAGTTCTAAACTTTCCCACATCTCCCTGTCTTCTGAGCCCTCCAAACTGATGATCAAAACCATTTAACAAGTCTCTAGAAAGTTCCAGACTTTCCCAATCTTGCTGTCTTCTGGAACAGCCCTCCAGACTGTTCCAACTTCTACTGCTACCTAGTTCCAAAGTCACTTCCACATTTTCAGGTATCTTCATAGCAGTGCCCTACTTCCAGTACCAGTTTTCTGTATTCATCAATTTTCACACTGCTATAAACAACTATCTGAGACTCGGTAGTTTATAAAAACAAAAAAAGAGGTTCTACAGTTCCACATGGCTGGGGAGGCCTCAGGAAAATTACAATCATGGCAGAAGGTGAAGGGGAGGGCAGGCACATCTTCTGTGCTGGTAGGAGAGGGAAGGGGGAACTGCACCAGATCTTGTGAGGATTCACTTACCATCACAGGGACAGCATGGGGGAAACCACCCTCATGATCCAATCACCTCCCACCATATCCTTCCCTTACCATGTTGGGATTACAATTCATGATGAGATTTGGGTGAGTACACAGAGCAAAACCATATCAGGATTTTACAGAAAGATTAGTCTGTTACATGTTTCTCATGTAACAAAGAGCCTGTACATAATACCTTCTCAAAGATGAAATTTTTTGGCCTCCAAAGTTAATATGACAGTAAATATTTTAATTACAATAAAAGTAATTAAAGTAAAATTAAGGCAGTAGAGGCTAAATTGAACCATTAGGTTACAGATCACTTTCAGAGAATTTATTAGGCAGTGAATTCAGGAAAAGGAAAAAAAATCCATCAGCAATTTGTAAAAATGGTCAAATGGCTTGCTGACTGATCACTTCCTGGTGATACTTGGATGTCTATACCAAATAGTGAGGGACTTCTCATGGGATCTGATGGTTTTTAAAGTGGCAGTGTTTTCCTGTGCTCTCTCCCTCTCCTGTCACCTTATGAAGAAGATATCTACCTCTCCTTCACATTCTGCCATGATTGTAAATTTCCTGAGGCCTCATGAGCCATGTGGAGCTGTGAGTCAATTAAACTTCTTTTGTTTATAAATTGCCCAGTCTCAGCTAGTATCTTTATAACAGTGTGAAAATGAACTAATATAGAGTTTGGTACTGGGAGTGGGGCACTGCTATAAAGATGACCTGAAAATGTGGAATTGACATTGAAACTGGGTGATGGTAGAGGCTGGAACAGTTTGGAGGGCTGTTCCAGAAGACAGGAAGATTGGGAAAGTCGGGAACTTTCTAGAGACTTGTTAAATGGTTTTGACCAAAATGCTGATAGTGATATGGACAATTAAGTTCAAACTGAGGAGGTCTCAGAGGGAGATGATAAACTTATTGGGAACTGGAACAAAGGTCATTTGTACTATGCTTTAGCAAAGAGATTGATGTCATTTTGTCCCTGCCCTAGAGCTCTGAGGAATTTTGAACTTGAGAGGTAGTTTAGGGTTTCTAGTGGAAGAAATTTCTAAGCAGTAATTTCAAGAGGTTACTGCGCTGATTCTGAAAGCATTTAGTCGTATGGGTTAACAAAGAGATGGTCTGAAATTGGAACTTATGTTTACAAGGGAAGCAGAGCACAAAAGTTTGAAAAATTTGCAACCTGATCATGTAGTAGAAAAGAAAAGAAAAAAAAAAATTTGGGGACAAATTCAAGGTGGCTGCAGAAATGTGCATAAGTAATTAAAAGCAAATTGTTAATAGCCAAAGCAATGGGGAAAATATCTCCAGGGCATTTTAGAGATCTTCGTGGCAGCTCTTCCCTTCACAGTCCCAGAGGCCTAGGGCTGAAAACTGGTTTTGTGGGCCAGGCCCAGGGCCCTGTTTCTCTGTGCAGTCTCAGAATATGGCACCCTGTGTCCCAGCCATTCCAACTTTAGCCATGGCTAATAGGAGCCAATGTACAGCTCAGGGTGTTGCTTCAGAGGGTGCGAGCTCCAGGTCTTGGTGGTTTTCATGTAGTGTTGGGCCTGTGGATGTGCAGAAGTTAACAGTTGAGTTTTGGGAGCCTCTGGGTAGATTTCAGAGGATGTATGAAAATGCTTAGATGTCCAGGCAGAAGTCTGCTGCTGGGGCAGAGTTCTCATGGAGAACTTCTGCTAGGGCAGTGAGAGGGGGATGTGGATTTTGAGCTCCGAACAGAGCTCCCACTGGGCACTGCCTAATGGAACTGTGAGAAGGCCAGTGTCCTCCAGACTCCAGATTGGTATATCTGTCAACAGCTTGCACCATGAATGCCTGGCATTCACAGGTACCGAATGCTAGCCCATGAAATCAGCCACAGGGGCTGGACCCAGCAGAGCCACAGAGGTGGAGCTGCCCCAGACTTTGGGAGCCCACCCCTTGTATCAGCGTGCCATAAATGTGAGACATGGAGTCAAAGGAGATTATTCTGGAACGATGAGATTCAGTGAATGCCCTGTTGGCGTTTGGACTTGCATGGGGCATGTAGCCCCTTTGTTTCAGCCAATTTCTGCCATTTGAAGTAGAAACACATACCTAATGTCTGTACCCCCATCATAACTTGGAAGTATAATAACTAACTTGCTTTTTATTTTACAGGCTTATATGTGGAAGGGACTTGCCTTGTCTTGGATGAAACTTTGAACCTGGTCTTTTGGGTTAATGCTAAAATGAGCTAAGATCTTGGGGGATTGTTGGGAAGGCAGGGTTGTGTTTTAAAGCATGAGACATAAGATTTGGGCGGGGCCATGGATGCAGTGATATGGTTTGGCTCTGTGTCCCCACTCAAATATTGTTTCTAATTTTAATGCCCATAATCCCCACGTTTTGATGGAGGGACCTCGCAGTAGGTGATTAAATCATTGGGGCTGTTTCCTCCATGCTGATCTCATGTTAATGAGGGAGTTCTCACAAGATCAGATGTTTTAAATGTGGCAGTTTCTTCTATATGCTCTCTCTTTCCTGACATCTTGTAAAGAAGGTGCCCACTTCCCCTTCATCTTCCACCATGATTGTAAGTTTCCTGAGCCCTCCCCAGCAATACAGAACTGTGAGTCAATCAAACCTTTTTAGTTTATAAATTACCCAGTCTCAGGTAGTATCTTTATAGCAGTGTGAAAACAAACTAACGCAAGAGGTAAGGGCCAGTGGCTGCCAACAGTGACTGAACTAAGAGGTGAGGCAAAGATGATTTGATGTGATGCAGAAGACATGTTCAGTTGTGGTCCTACAGTGATTTTATAGAATACAACAAATACTTTTTCTTCTGTCTCTTGATGTCAATTTACTGTGAGGCAGACTTTCTGCTAACTGTTGACACCAATACAGAAATGTAGGTTTTATATTACCGACCGAGATATTTTTTGCTTCTAATGGTTAGCTAAACTTTTGAATATTATGGAACAAAAAAAATTACCTGTTTCCTAGAAGGTGCAAATTAAATGGTTGAAATTTTCTCATGCATTTTGATCAATAGAGAGTATGCTATAAAATACAGAATTTATAGTAGGCATTGGGGAAAAGTTTAAGCCAGACCAGGTGTGGTGGCTCAGTCTTGTAATCCCTGCACTTTGGGAGGTGGGTGGATCATGAGGTCGGGGGTTTGAGACCAGCCTGACCAACATAGTGAAACCCCATCTCTACTGAAAATCCAAAACTTATCCAGGTGTGGTGGTGCACACCTGTAATCCCAGCTACTCAGGAGGCTGAGGCAGGAGAATTGCTTGAACCCGGGAGGCAGAAGTTGCAGTGAGCTGAGATCATACCATTGCACCTCTATGGGTATTCACATATATAGGAATAATGCTATATATTGAACTAATTAAAGCTGTAAGGACTATATTCTGAAGACTTCCTAGAATGCCCGGGCAACAGAGAGAGAATCTGTCTCAAAAACAAAACAAACAAACAAAAAACAAAACAAAACACAAATAAATAGAACAATTGTCAGTCTTTAATTACCAGAACTATTTTGACTACAGGATCCAGAAGTCCAGTAAAACTTAATTAAGAAAGAGAAAGATATTGTGTTATATATCTGGGACATCCAGGATGTAAGATTGATGTAATGCCATTTTAATCCAAAGGCTGAACAAATGTTATCAGTATATTTATTTTCCTTCCTCCGTTCTCTCAATTTTGATGTCTTCTATATGTCAGTCATACTTTCTGCTTTTCAAAATGGGATCTTTTTAAAATTTTTAATTTTATTTAATTTTAGATTCATAGGTGGGTAAATACGCATGTTCACTATATGTGTATATTGCATTATGGTGGGGACTGGACTTCTAGCGCACCCATTACCCAAAGAGTTAACATTGTACCCATTAGGTAATTTTTAAACCGTTGCTCCCCTGTTATCTTCCCTTCTTTCGGAGTGGTCAGTGTCTATTATTTTTATATCATTTTGTGCCCATTGTTTAGCTCCCACTAAATAAGTGAGAACATGCAGTATTTGGTTTTCTGTTTTTGAATTAATTCACTTAAGGCAATGGTCTCCAGCTCCATCCATTTTGCCACAAAGGACATGATTTCATTTTGCTATGGTCGCATGGTATTTCATTGTGTATATATACCACACTTTCTTTTTCCAGTCAGCCCTTGATGGATATTTAGGTTGGTTCAATGACTTTGCTACTGTGACTAGTGTTGCTATGAACATACGAGTACAGGTATCTTTTTAAATGTAATTTATTTTCCTTAGGGTAGATACTCAGCAGTGGGATTGCTGGATCAAATGGTAGTTCTACTTTTAGTTTTTTGAGAAGTCTCCATACTGCTTTTCATAGAAGTAAAACTAATTTACATTCCTACCAACAATGTATAAGCATTTGTTTTTCTCTTCATCCATGTGAACACCTCTTGTTTTTAACATTTCAATAATAGCATTGCTCTGATGAATAGTGACTTTGAACATTTTTCCATGTTTTTTTTTTTGTTTTTTTTTTTATGCAGCCAGCAAAACTGTAGCCAGCAGCACTGTGTTCTTTGTCCTTGATGCTTTCACATCAAATGATCACCCTACATTCACAATTTCATGAAAATCACATGGACTAAAGGAGAGATGTTGAGGAAAAATAAAACAAAATATATCTTCACTAGAAGGGCTGCACTGCAGGAAATTTAGGGTAGACTAGGAGAGAAAATCAATGTCCAGTGATTAGGCTTTTGTTTGATCAATAAAAAATAAACTACATTCACCTGTGTGGTAATAAAGCTATATGTTGAACCAATCAAGGCTATAGGGGCTACATTCTGAAGACTTCCTAGAATGTCACTGAGTATCATAAAATACTAAATGTTAAAGTACAAAGAGAACCCACTCTAATGCCTTTATTATATAGAGAAGAAAAACTGAGATTCAGAGAAAAGAATGACTTTCCCAATGATACTGACACAAAGTCTTTGGGATGCGTATTGAGGAGGGGTAGAGAAGCATGGCGATAACAGTCAGGAAACAAATTTATGGACATCCAGATTAACTTTGCATTTCATGAGGCTCATAAAATGGGGAAAGATTTTTAAAAAGTATATTCTTAACGCTTAAAAGTTACAAAACCTCAGCGTTGAGTGTTTATTATTATTTTTTTAATTAACAGTGAAGACTTGCTACAGAAAATTATAAAATTCTGAATATTCAGGCAAGCAAAATAAAGAAATCTACCACCATAGCTTCTACACTGTGGTTGGCATCATTGTATATATTACTAGGCCCAGTTTTAATTATTATGAATTGTGTATATCTATACATATGGGAAAAGATATATGAGGTATATGAACAGATATATTAGGTATATATATTTTTCCACTGAATAGTGCTTCAGTTATTTTGTTATAATCAAGGATTTAAGAACACTTTTGTAAGTAACTCTTTATGCAAGTTCTTAATTATCCCTTAAAAAATTTATGAAAGTAAAATTTCCACAACAAAGTGAGTAAATTATTTGAGTTCTTTTTTTATTTTTAAGTAAAATTGAATGTAGATTAAATATCTTAATAACTGTCTTTAAGAAAAGAAAAGGAAAAGAAAAGTCAGTCCATTCCATTTCATTTCTTTCTGTTCCACAAGCAACCAGTCATCTCTTTACCAGCAATGGTCTTGTAACATTTATGTGTTGCTCAAGGGTAATTAACAGAAATGTTAGTTTTGAAATTAATTAGTATCCCATGGAGAATATATTTTATAGCAGTTCTGAAGAATTTTAAGGCAGCGAATGACCTTTTTCATTTGTCAGAATTTATTTATGATTTTGAAATGTGAAAACTTTTAGTAGTACATTTGACTAATAAAACAGTAAAACTGGTATTTAATAGACATCAAATAAGTCACTGAAATCTTACAAGTATGGATCCCTCGGATTGTTATTCACTTACTCAAATATGTCTTATAGTTGTTTTAGTTGATATTTTGCATAAGTTTATTTAAAACAATTACTGAGCATTGAACATTTTTGAAAATTCACTGCCTAGCACACCACTTTATACACAATAGACTTCAATGGTTATTAGAATAAATGAATGCGTATTATATGTAAATTTTTGGTGCTGCAAAAGAAGTAGCACTCAAATATAAATTTTCTCTCAGCAAGGCAACTTTACTTCAGCAGAAAGGGTACACTCACCATCAGTTTGCCACAAGAATACTGGCAGGACAAAAGGCAGACATATTCATCCCTTATGGACTGGACGCTACTGCTGTGCCCTGCTTTCATTGGCTGGAGCTGGGCCTCACAATCTAAACTATAGTGATTGGCTAATAATTCAAAACTTTTCTTGAAAGGGTAAAGGCAAGAAAGAACAAAGGAAAAGAGAAAATTATTTACAAAAGGCTTAACGAAGCAATAACATTTCCAAATAATAAAGGGGAATTAACTATGGGCTGAGGCCTGCCTGGGCTTATCCAGACATGCCAGGGTAAATATCTGGGCCATAGTATAAGAACTAGGAACACAGAATATACCTATTTCTTTATTATAACTAACAGCTACTTAGGATTATTAACAAAAGGCTTTAGAATAAATCAACCTTTGATGAAGCTATTATTCATTCTTAATAAGAAGAAAGCTTTGAAGAGGAACTTCTATTTACTATTATTTTATGCAATGAATGAATAAATTGGTGCTTTCCCAATTTTACATTCATGAATTACAAGACCAGGTTAAAATATTATAAATTTAAACTCTATAAATATTTATTATTCTAGTGGTATATAATAAAAGAGGCATTTGACCTGTTGTGTATCTTAATTTGCTGCAATTTAGCAGTAAATGGGTCTATGTGCATATATGTGTGTGTGTGTGTGTGTGTGTGTGTGTGTGTATATCTTTGACACTAATTATATGTATGTCACTAAATGTGATAGTAATTATAATGTGCTTATGCATGTGTACTCTTAAGTAGGCTGAATTAGCAAAGATAATTTATTAATACTCATTTCAAACAACCATATTTAACAATATCCTTAAGAATTAAAAACCCCAATCCTGTCATTACTTGATTAAGCCAGCGTATGTGTTTAAAAAACTCAATGTAATGATTGAGCCATCTACTTGTATATGGATTCATCTACCACTTTTGGACAGAAAATAACCAAAAAATAAGCATAGGATCATGCCTATTTAAAAATAAAAGCCATTGCCAATAGTTTTATATTTTCTTTTTGAGTGCATTTCAGATAGTCAACTAGTCAGCAAAATCCTTCCCTTGGGAATCCATTACATATTAAAATCATGTTTCTAAGGACTGTCATACGATAAAACACATAGTTTCTTGTATACAAGCCAATACATAGAAAGTGGCCTAACCTATGAGAACATTCTATCAGTTCTTACTGCGTAGAAAGTAGGCATAATTCCTTCAAGAAAACTAAAAGCCCCCTTGGGGGCATGTGAATTTATCTGTTGCATTTGAATCCATTTCCAGGTCCAACACATTATGTTCAAAAATCATTTTCAGTGCTAGGCCAATTAGCATTATTCAATTAACATTTTGGGAATCTGAGACCAGATATAGCTAAAAATGCCGATAAGCTTTGCCCAGAAAGTGCTCTTATTTCAGAGACCTGGACAACACAGCCCAAAAGAGCCAGCTCATACCCGTTTTCTCTATATGGCAAAAGCAGGCACATAAAGTTGTGTAATATGAATGCTTTAAATGAAGAGGAATGTTTTATCATTTGTTTTGCCCACAAACCCATGCTGGATTTATACAGTATGGGCATACTCTTTGGGCAAAGCCCAGTATTTGCAGTGCTGGACATGCTTTGTAATGTATCAAGGTAGAATATGAATATATAAATGTAATAATACATAGTCAGAAGCCCAAGCTTTAGAGTCAGACTTGGGTTCATATTAGCTTGTGCTACTTGGTAATTATATGACTTTGGAAATGATATTTACCCTCTCTGAATCCTAGCTTCCTTATCTGTAAAATGAAGATAGTGATGATTACTTTGTAGTGTTGTAATAATTTGACAGCATACCTATGTCTCTTCAACATACAATTTTTGAACTAACTTTATTAATTTGAATGAATAATGCTACATAGATATTTTTATCTTCAGAAGTCTTTTTCTGGGACTTTGAAATTGTGTTCTTGAAAGATAATATTTCGTTCATGTTTATAATATGTAAATGAGTAAAATATTTACTTTTTAATAATAAAAAAGAAAAAGATACAATCTGTTCTTTTCCACACAGGCTAAGGTAACTGATGTTAACAGTTTGATTACTGTTAACATTTTTTTCATACATTTTCTATTTTTAAAAAGAAGGCTAGCCAGGCATCCAGGCCTGTATTCCTAGAAATTTGGGAGGCCAAGGCGGGTGGATTACCTTAGGTCAGGAGTTTGAGACCAGTTTGGCCAACATGGTGAAACCTGGCCTCTACTAAAAATACAAAAATTAGCCAGGCATGATGGTGAGATCCTATAATCTCAGCTACTCAGGAGGCTGATGCAGGAGAATCACTTGAACCCAGGGGACCAGTGTGGGGAGGTCAGAGGTTGCAGTGAGCTGAGATCACACCACTTCACTCCAGCCTGTGTGAAAGAGCGAAACTCCATGTCAAAAAAAAAAGGCTTATGTGTATATTATAGAATGATTTTTGTTCATCTTTTGAAACAGGATTATTCTCTAATTTCATTTTTCACTCACAAAGGTACTTTAATATTTTTCATATTTATGTACACAAAATATTTTTAATATCTGCATTATATCCTACAATATGAAGCTTATTCAAATATTCCTCAATTGGCAAGTAGAGTTTTCCTCTGTTATTTCAGCACTATGGCTATAAATAATAATCAGATCATATTAAATACTTTTTCATTTTGTCAGAAAATCTAATTTACTAAAGCCTGGGGAGAAAACTCTCTTTAATGTACTGATGCTGATGGCCATGATATTAACACCACCATCATTTTCAGAATGACCATATGCGTTATGTTGCTAAATTGCAATTAGTTTTTGGTAGATGAATCCATATACAAGTAGATAGCTTAATGAGCACATAGAGTTTATTATTCAAACTCACATACACTGCTTTAATCAATTAATGACAGGATTATGGCTTTTAACTCTTAAGAATATGTTGAATATGCTTATAATGAGTATTAATAAATGTTCTTTGTTAATTCGGCCTACTTAAAGGTACACATGCACAAGTACATTATAATTATTACATTCAGTGACATACCTACAATCAATGCAAAGGCAGACAAGCCAGTTGTTTCATATTTGTATGTATTATGCATGCCGTAAGGTTTATTTCACATATAACATTTATGTATTATGTGTGCCTTAATATTTTTATATATCATGTTTTGCCCTGTAGTTTAATGTATTTCAGAAAAAATTTTAGGATTCAACAAAAAAATATAATCATCTGTGACATACCTCTGTTTGACACTTGATGAATATGTAGCTGAGAACATGGGGAGAAGTGGCTGATTCATGGGGACAACTTCACTGGAGGGCACAAAATTATCTATTTTAGTTTCTTTAAGCTATTCATCTTTTGTAATTTTACAGACCAAGAAAAATCCTTAGGAATTTTTAAACAACTTTACTGAGGTGTCATTAATACACTATAATCTGTACATATTTCAGATAAACAATTTGAGAAATTTTTCATGTATGTATATATGGAAACATTGCTGTTAAAGATAACAAACACATGCCATAAGCATTGTCCCCTAAAGTTCTTTGTGTACCTTTATAATCCTTTCTCCTTCCAGACCTTCTCTTCTCAGGCAACCAGCGATCTATTTCCTTAGTGGTAGCTTTGCATTTTCTATAATTTTATATAAATGGAATAATGCAGTATGTAATTTTTTCTAGGTTCTTTTACTCTGCGTAGTGATTTTGAATTTCATGCAGTTTTACAAGTACTAGGAGTTAATTGCTTTATTTTGTTAAGTAATATTCCATTGCATGCTTGTATCACAGTTTATTTTCATGTGGCAATAGAAAATGGGTTGTATCTACTTTTTGGCTATTATAAAAAAAGCTGCTGTGATCATTTGTGTACTTATCTTTGTATGAATATGCTTTCAGTGCTGTTAGGTTGGATTGGAATGTCTAGGTTATATGTTGGGCGTGTATTTAATTTTTCCAGAAACCATCAAACTAGTTCTACTCAGTTGACACGTTTCACATTCCTACCAGTAGTGTGTGAGTTCCAGCTGCTCCAAACCCTTACCAACACTTGATACAGTCAGTCTTTTTAATTTCAGTGAATACAATATGTCTGTAGTGGTATCTCTTTATGGTTTTAATTGTAAATAGTTGTATTGTTTAGGAAATAATGACAAGAAAAATATATATGTTCAGTACAGACACATTATTTAATTATTTTTCTGAATATTTTTGATCTGTGGTTGGTTGAATCCACAGATATGGAACCCACTGCTTCTAAGGGCCAACTGTGTGTATATACATGAGGTCAATATTGAGGTGATCACCAGATGTCTCATATTCATCTTGTTTGAGCTCTCCCTAGGGATATCTCCCAGATACCCCTGAATCCCATGACAGAGAAAACTTCACACCACTTTTCTTAGTCCCTCTACCATACTCTTCCAAAACCTGAGGCTTTATGTATACCCATCAACCCCATCAACTCTTTGGCTCAGGAAGTATGAAGGGCCCAGAGTTGAAATAGACACAGAGGACCTCTTATCAGGTTACAGTGCTTGCCGAATGGTTCAAATTTTATTGTAGATATAGTCACTGTTTATATGCAGTGAGTTTACTCTGGCAGTTAGGATGAAGGTAAAGATTTTATCAGTTAAAGGCAGTAATTTAAAAAGTAATAAAAAAGAAAAATCTTACATATATATACATATTTATAAAACTGTGTATATATACATATATATGTAACTGTGTATATATATGTGCATATATATGCACAGTTTGTTCATATGTAATATACAATATGGTATATATATTCTGAATATATATTTCTGTTGGTTCTGTTTATTTTGAGAATTCTTATACAATCCATAAGTGTTTAATTATTTTTATGTGAACAAAAATATTTTAATGTCATTTGAATTGTTCATTTCTACTATAAAAACATGATGGATTTTTCTATACTAATCTTGGTATCTGTATTAACTTTACTTATTAAGTCTGGTAAAAATTGTAATAGGTTAAATAGTTTTGTTTTGTTTTTTTTTTTTGAGACGAAGTCTCACTCTGTCGCCGAGGCTGGAGTGCAGTGGCACAATCTTGGCTCACTGCAACCTCCGCCTCCTGGGTTCAAGTGATTCTCCTGTCTCAGCCTTCTGAGTAGCTGGGATTACAGATGTGTATCATCACACCCAGACAATTTTTATATTTTCAGGAGAGATGGGGTTTCATCAGGTTGGCCAGGCTGGTCTTGAACTCCTAACCTCAGGTGATCCCACTCTCCTTGGCCTCCTGAAGTGCTGGGATTACAGGCATGAACCACTGCTCCCGGCCAGGTTAAATAGAATTTATATACCTAATCATGTTGTCTACAGATAAAAAGTTACTGTTTTTCTCATTTGGATGCATTTTATTTCTTTTTCTTGCTTTATTTTAGTGACTAGAGCCGCCAGCATAATGCTGGAAAGAAATAGCAAGAACAGACGTCTTTATCTTATTGCTGTTATTGGGGAAAGCTTCTGAGAATATAAACTTTGTCCTGTTTGTTCTCTAAATGCCTGGCACGTAGTAGATGCTAATATTATTTGACACATTTTTGAATGAGCATACCATAAACGCTATGTAGTGTTTTACATGGATTAATTCATTCAATCTTTACAGCAATACCGTGATATGTAAACTAGCATTATTGCCATTTAAAACATCAGAGAAATAAGGAATAGGTACTTTAAGACTAGTTGAACCATGGTATAACACTTTGACATTAGACAGAGTTGGAAACATATGCAAAGGTGTTGTCTCCTCCATTACATATGCAAAGGTGTTGTGTCCTCCATTACTTTTTAATAGAGAAGGTTACTATTTTTCATTTTACTATCATTTTTAAATTGTTACATTCAATTACTATGATTTTTAAATTATTTCATTCAACTGATTAAATCTCTATCTTCATGCTAACTCCCAGAGTAAACTCACTGCATGTAAACAGTGATTATGTCTGCAATAAAATTGGACCACTCAGCAAGTATGGTAACCTGATAGTAGCTCCCTTGTGTCTATTTCAGCTCTGGGCTTCTGATACTTTCTGAGCCAGAGTTGATGGGGTCGATGGGTATACATAAAGCTTCAGGCTTTGGCAGAGTATGGTGGAGGGACTAAAAAAAGTAGTGTGAAGTTTGTGAAGTATACTGTCATGAGATCGAGGGGTATGTGGAGAATCTAGAGTTGAGGACCAGAAGTTAGGTAACTTAGGGAGAGCTTGAACAAGATGAATATCTGACATCCAGTGATCAGATCAATCATGACATCAGGTAAGTAGTTAACATCCCCATAATCCCAGAGCATCCAAGAACTTGAACGGATGAGTGGAGCTTGATGAGTTCTGGGGATCAGAACACACAGAAACTTTCTGTCTGTCTCAACAGGAAACTAACAGTCTGCCAACTTTGACATTTAGGACTATTTACCACTTTGCTTCTGCCACCTACAGGACTTTATGTATTCCCACAACAAACGGACCATTGTTCCAGTGAGCAAACCAAGTGACATCAAGGGGTGCCCAAGATTCAGGGAGGGAATTACAAAGACTTTGAACACTATGACAATTCTGTGTCAACAAAACTGAAATCAGAAGAAAGCAGAATATTTTTCAGGAAAATAAATATGTCATTAAGATTTACACAAGAAGTGGGAAACATAAATTACCACAAATAAATAGGAAGGGTGATATTTACCATTGATTAATAATTAGGACTTGATAGATTCAACACTGAGTTTTACCTTTGGTTTCATTTTGATTTGAAGAATAGTAATTCTAATGACATTTGAACTAATCCAGTAACATATAAAGTGATGGATTGTTTTGCAATCCATTTTCTTGTGAAGGCAGTATTGCTGTAATAACTATTAAGATAGTTATGAAACTTTAGACTATTTTTACCTTCAAATGTGGAGCAAAATTCTTGTCAAAATATTAGCAAATGGCTTAGGAATGTATAAAAAAATAAGGCACTATTGTAAAGCAGGATTTTTTCTAAGGAATA
This sequence comes from Sapajus apella, assembly GCF_009761245.1. Taxonomy (NCBI): domain Eukaryota; kingdom Metazoa; phylum Chordata; class Mammalia; order Primates; family Cebidae; genus Sapajus; species Sapajus apella. Next base: position 7,544,958 of record NW_022437019.1, read on the forward strand.
GAAGTTTAATATCCAAAAATATATAACTTAATACATTGTATTAACACACCAAATAATTCATCTCAATTAATAGTAAAATGTATTTGACAAAATTCAACAGTTCTATCTACAATTTCCAGTATAAAGAAAATATCCAAAAGAACACTAATAAGTTATAGAGGTTAGAAGCTTTAAAAATTAATTTCATATATAGGCAAATATGTTATGGTAGTCACAGAATACATTTCATAGTGGATCTGAGGTGTTTTAATAAAAATTAATCACTTTTTATATGTCTTAAGTATTTGAAATTCTGAAAAGGTAAATTTTATAAGGAATATGACATGAAATCAACAGTCTTGTTAAAAAATGAAACTATTTGAATTGTTAGCTGAACTGGTGTATCTATTATAAATATCATTTATGCTTTAAAAGCTCTTAAACATTCAATAACTCTAGTGTAAACACTGGAAAAACTAAAATGAAACACTGTCTTTGCTGATGAATTATATTTCTATAAAATGGCTAAAGCAGAAAAATAAAGTATGTATGTATTTGTAAAGACTTATACAATTCATCAGTAGATTAGATAATATATGGAGATAAGAAATAATGGTTACAAGAAATGTAAATTAATACTTGTTTTTCTACTCTAGCAATACTTAAAATATAGCAAAACTTATTGTTGAAATAATTAACTATAGCAAATATATACTAAAAACTACTTAGTAATGAGTTCAGGAAAAAGAGACACATGATTTATGTGAGAATTTTTTTTGAAACTCATGATCTTATTAAATGGAAAAGAAAATAATATTCTTAGATGGAAAGACTTCTTATAAAAAGGTCAATTGTCCTCAGATTAACATAAATTTAATGCAATTCTATTTAGAATACCACATAAATATTTAGTTATATAAGGTGGTCTTAATGCTTGCAAATAACCTGAAGAACAAGAGAATATACTATAAAGTGTCTGCAACCAATTTAATATGGTTGTACTATGTTGAGTAAGCAAATAAATCAGTAGACACAAATATGTCCCAGAAATTTTGAGAAAGGAAATACATGATGTAAATATGACAAACAACCAAACATGTGATGGATGTGTGAAAGGAAAATATCCCCCAAATCACTAAGGAAAACTCGAGCTGGAAACTGCGTAGGGCAAACCTGCCTCCCATTCTATTAAAAGTCACCCCTCTGCTCATTGAGATAGATGCATATCTGATTTGCCTTCTTTGGAAAGCCTAATCAGAAACTTAAAATAATGTAACTGTATATCATCTGTCTGTGGCCTGGAAGCTCCTTCCCAGCTTGGCTTCAAGTATTTCTGTATTTTCTTCAAGTTTTCCCACCTTTCCAGACCAAACCAATGTGCTTCTTACATATATTGATTGACATCTCGTGTCTCCCTAAAATGTATAAAACCAAACGGTGCCCTGACCACTTTGGGCACATGTCATCAGGACTTCCTGAGTCTGTGTCATGGACACCTCCTCAACCTTGGCAAAATAAACTTTCTAAAATAACTGAGACCTTTCTCAAATTTTTGGGGTTCACAGGTGATAGTTTAATTTAGCATGGGAATAGGTTGGTGGTAACACCCTTGAAATAGCCCTAAGAGAAAATGATAGTGGATCCTCCTTCTCCTGCTGTGCTTAAATTAAATGCTATAAGCATTAAAATTTTATATTTAAAATGCAGAACAATAAAAGCCTTGCAAAAATATGTAGGAGACTGTATCTACAATCTCAAGATAGTGGGGGCCTTCTTAATTAAGAGCAAATACATAAAACTAAAGAACAACAAGATAAAAGGTAAAAATTATTTTAAATAGTTATAGTAAAAGCATACCAATAATTATTATAAACAAATGATAAAACTGAATAAATGCTAAAAATTAAAAAAAAACCTGCTTCCTTAAGTCTTAAAAATGGAATGGTTATGGGAAAAACATACTCTCATATTTTGCTGCAAAAAAATCAAAAAGGTTATTAGTGGGGACAATGGCTGAAATATTTTTGAGCTGTTTAATGCAATATTATACATCATTAAAAAAATGAACTAGGGCCGGGCGCAGTGGCTCACGCCTGTAATCCCAGTACTTTGGGAGGCCGAGGTGGGTGGATCACGAGGTCAAGAGATCGAGACCATCCTGGTCAACATGGTGAAACCCCGTCTCTACTAAAAATACAAAAAATCAGCTGGGCATGGTGGCGCGTGCCTGTAATCCCAGCTACTCAGGAGGCTGAGGCAGGAGAATTGCCTGAACCCAGGAGGCGGAGGTTGCGGTGAGCCGAGATCGCGCCATTGCACTACAGCCTGGGTAATAAGAGTGAAACTCCGTCTCAAAAAAAAAAAAAAAAAAAAAA